>NC_090319.1:72420623-72727103 GCF_040869045.1 Eurosta solidaginis
AAAAAAAAAAAAAAATTGGGGAAATCAATTATCAAGTTTCAATCGCTGCCATTCTATTTTAAGATTAGTGTGACTTGTCTAAAGTCTCTTGTATATAGACTTAACTTGTAAATATCTCAATAATTATATATATTTCAGACTTCAGGGGTAAATTCATTATATCAATTTTGATTTCGCTTTAAATGAGGTTGCGCTAAAAATATGAGTAAACAATCGAATTTCCAGACAAATATCGTAAGCGCCTAAAAAAAAAATACCAAATATATGTATCAACCAATGGAACAAAAGAACCGGTTCATCCATCTGCTTGTTGTAACATAAATAGATTGAAGCTATGAGCAGACTTATTGATAAAGTAAACTTTATTGAAATATCGAGGGTTAAGCGGCAGTTCAGTTCGCCGTATCCCGGCTGCGGATTTAAAAACGCCATATCATAGAAATCGATTTAAAAAACCAGAAGTGCCCTGTCTGTCGTTTTCACCATCTCCAGTTAAATTAAGTTTTACATGAAAGATAGCAATCTATCAGATAGCTTCAATATATATTTTCGTTATTATCAACACAGGAGGACCAAACCCCCAGTTAAATCGAAAATTATGAATATTTTGTAGAACAAATCGCAAAAATCTGTTGTGAATACGCGAAAACTAACCAAACAGCTGACTTTTGTTTACCCTTTCTCCTTAGACTTAAGCTGAGATGAAAAGCATGGAAAAAACCAAAATTTCGATAAGTTCTAGATAAGTGGCTAAGTGAAGATGGTGATAAAAGCCTTTAGCTGTCAAGCCGAGCGGATACGTTTTACTGACTTATGGCTTAAACAGATGCAATATGTTACATACGCAGTGAACAAGGAAGAAATTTACAGCAGAACTGGATGTGTTTATTTTCGTGGTAAAAGGCAGATAATCAACATATCAGTCATCGCATTCGTTATACTTTGCAAATTTTCTACTTTTTACATACATACGTACGCAACGTCAGGTTAGGTTGAACTGGCCGGTCCATTAGGACCTCACATTAACTGATTGGCGATTTAGAAAAGTTAAGCAACTCTATTAGTCGACAAGCTATTGTTATTTTGATTATGAAATTTAAAATTTGTTTGCTAACTAATAGTATTTACGTCAAAAAAAATTTGCCTTACTTTAAGCTGCAGATATTGGTGCTTTATCGGTAACCGTATCGGTAACCTTATAACAGCTGATTCGACCAACCTTATGGGAATCAAAGAAATCGATTATTGGTGCCGCTAAGGTTGTAACGGTATCGTAGCCAACCAATTTGTTTTTGGTTTACCGTCGTAACGATAAATAGCTGATTACGTTAGGGATACGACTACAGCAGTGGTCTGCAAAAATGAAAATTTAAGTGTATCAGTGAGAGCGAGAGAATGAGCATGCCAGTAGGACATTAAAGTTGAAATTACAACATGCAGAAGATGCATTTATAGCAAAAGTTTTGGAAAGTTTCATTTTGATTCAAAAATAATCTGAAATATTCCCTCAAATACCCCAAAAATAGAGGCGATCACTCGCTTCAAAAATCATAATTCCGAAACTAATACATTTGCCGCAACCGGGGAAATACAAAATGTTTAAAATATATGGAGCTGATTTAAAAAATGAAAACATAAATATACATTCAAGTCTATAGTAGTTGTTTGCCGTGCTGAAGTAATTTGTTTTTTGTTGGATCAGAAAAACAGAAGTCCAGAATGAAATTGTTACCACTTTTGTTAAAATAATTGAAAAAAACTCATATTGTAGTGAAAAGTTATTTAATATACCATACCCAAAAAGGTAAAAACACAAACCTCAACATGTTTGGAAGATGAGCTACATATGGGAAGGCCGTCATACCAGTTTCCTAGCGTTTTCCCATAGTAAAATTTCTCACAGCCGTGGCCAGTGTTTATTCGTTGATGTCTCTCTAACGACTGACGATGGAGGGTAAGAATATGTGTGAAGCAAGTCTGGCTAAATTGAGCTATGGCGTGCCGGCCATTGTTTTAGATGCAAATTTTATTTGTGTGATTTATCTTGGGTTATTATCCTAAACCGCCTAAGCTAAGGCAAAACCTGTTATTTAACTTAAAAAATACCCCTATGACCCTTTTTACACAAATATTTTATTTAAAAATGGATTTGGAGAAATCAGCTCAAAACAGCGGCTGTTTCGCTCCTACTTATATTATGGAATATAGATATATCTTGATCAACGATGGTCGTCCAATGGTCCTTTTGGCTCCGGATGGCTCACAACAATAACCAAATCGATTTCTGTAAAATTACACGAAAAGTTGTGCATGCCTTGAGATTCAAAGTAATAAAAAATTTTTGAATCGATCGACATTCATTCACTTCGGCTCCGGAGCCAGTAAACCATAAGGATTTCTTTAGAAAAACGCGCAAGATGATGCTTTAAAATTTAAGCGAATTTCATGTCAGAATTAAACGCAAATCTAACAATATTCATTCACTGCTAATCAGCCTGCACTTGCTGCTGTTTAGTTGTATTTCGTTGCGTTTTTGTTCGAATTCCAGGGAGGATATTGCTATACTTCTTTTTGAAGTTTTTGTAAAGATTAACTTTTTGCACTTCCGAGAAGGCAGTTGTTGTAATTTGTATACCTTTCATGAAAATAAAATGGCATATTAACTTCGTAACGAATCTCAAAAATGTAAGTCCTTAAAGGAAAATAGACAGACCCACCACTAAGTATACCGAAATTATCAGGATGAAGAGCTGAGTTGATTTAGCCATGTCCGTCTGTCTGTATGTCTGTTTGTATGCAAACTAGACCTTCAATTTTTGAGATATCTTAATACAATTTGGTGAGCGGGTATATTTAGGTGTCCGATTAGACATTTGTCGGAACCGGTTGGATGCCATATATCCTCCATATATATCCCCATTAGGCCGGGTCGATTTGTGGGGAGGCAAACAAATCGCCCATTGCTCGGTGAAAATCATATTCTAGGGTTCAAAATAAGAAACTTTGCCCAAGGAACGATACCTCTAAAACGAATTCTGATGTCCCCCCCCCCCCCTTTGGGTCGTAGGGGCAAATTTTGAAAAATCCCACTTCGAAATGCCTATGTTTTTTCTTTTTGGAGTTTATTTTTCTCTTTAGAAATTTATTTAGTCAGAACATATGTAAATGAAAAAATGAATTTAACTTAGTAATAGAAAAGAAATTAAAAAAAATTATTAGAAATTAGCGTTTTTTCAACCCCCTTTTAAAACCAAGGCATCACTCTGATGTATTTGCATGTCGTAAACATAGTTGTGTGGGTTTTTTATTCAACCGTTTTAGAAAATGAAGGTATCACTGTGACACAATTGCAGATCGTAAAATTGCTTGCGTTGTTTTTTTAAGCCACAACAAGACACAGCAGGTAGAATTGAAATTGCCCCTACCCAAAAGTTCGACCCAAAGGGGGGGGGGGGGGGGGGGGGACATCAGAATTCGTTTTAGAGGTATGGTTCCTTCGGCAAAGTTTCTTATTTTGATCACTAGAATACGATTTTCACAGAGCAATAAGCGATTTTTAAATCGACCCGCCCTAATCCCCATATAACCGATTTTTCAGAAAAGAGGATTTTAGTCATATCTTCCTCAATATATCAGATTGAAGCTTCAAAATACACCAAATGCTTTCGGATATTGCACATACTATTATCGGAAAAAATGGATATATAGCATATATCCCCCACAACCGATTTTTCAGATAAGAAGCTTTTCGTAATTAATGCCCCATTTTTACAGCTAGTTGTTGTATGAAAAAATTGTATAGATCGGTGGTATAAATAAAAACAAATAAATGTAAGGCCCTATAACCTCCGAAGAGATTGTAGGCCGAGCTTCTCTTTCAATTTGCGTCGTGCTCCTTTTCAATTTTTCCTACAAAATGGCGGGACGGGACCTACATGTTTTATGCCAACTCCGAACGGAATCTGCAAGGCAGATGAGTTTTCACTGAGAGTTTTCATGGCAGAAATACACATGGAGCCCTTGCCAAACACTGCCGAGGGGCGACCCCGATTAGAAAAATTTTCTTCTAATTGAAAAACCTTAATTCCTAAATTTTGATGTTGCTTTGCTTGTGGCGTGAACCCAGGATCTTCGGTATGGTAGGCGGAGCACGCTACCACCACACCACGTTGGCAGCCGTGGTATATATAGTATATATCTCATACAACAGATTGTTCAGATAAGAAGCTTTTCGCAATTTCTGCCCCATTTTAACAGCTATAAGCTTCAAATTTTACCAATTGCTATATAGCATATATTGTTGTCTGAAAAAATCACAGAGATCGGTGGTATATATAGTATATATCTCATACAACCGATTGTTCAAATAACAAACTTTTCGTAATTTCTGCCCCATTTTAACAGCTAGAAGCTTCAAATTTCCCCAAATTCTTACGTATATAACATATATTGTTGTCTGAAAATATCATAGAAATCGGTGGTATATATAGTATATATCTCATACAACCGATTGTTCAAATAACAAATTTTTCGTAATTTCTGCCCCATTTTAACAGCTAAAAGCTTCAAATTTCCCCAAATGCTTACGTATGTAGCATATATTGTTGTCTAAAAAAATCATAGAGATCGGTGGTATATATAGTATATATCTCATCCAACCGATTGTTCAAATAACAAACTTTTCGCAATTTCTGCCCCATTTTAACAGCTAAAAGCTTCAAATTTCCCCAAATGCTTACGTATATAACATATATTGCTGTCTTAAAAAAATCATGGAGATTGGTGATATATATAGTATATATATCACACAACCGATTGTTCAGATAAGAAACTTTTCGTAATTTCTGCCCCATTTTAACAGCTATAAGCTTCAAATTTTACCAAATGCTTACGTATGTAGCATATATTGTTGTCTGAAAAAATCATAGAGATCGGTGGTATATATAGTATATATCTCATACAACCGATTGTTCAAATAACAAACTTTTCGTAATTTCTGCCCCATTTTAACAGCTAAAAGCTTCAAATTTCCCCAAATGCTTACGTATATAACATATATTGTTGTCTGAAAAAATCATAGAGATCGGTGGTATATATAGTATATATCTCATACAACCGATTGTTCAAATAACAAACTTTCCGTAATTTCTGCCCCATTTTAACAGCTAAAAGCTTCAAATTTCCCCAAATGCTTACGTATATAACATATATTGTTGTCTGAAAAAATCATAGAGATCGGTGGTATATACAGTGTATACTCCATATAAACTGTCATTTCTCCCCCTTTTTTACGGCTAGAAGCATCAAATTTCAACAAATACTTACGCTTACGTCATATGTTATTGAAATAAGTGGTTCTGGTCATAGATTTTACATGCAGAACACAAAAAACGTTAAACTTATCATCCTCACACAAATTACCCACCATTTTTATACCCAGCTATACTTGTACACAAGGTATTATAACTTTGATTGGATAACGGTTGGTTGTACAGGAATAAAGGAATCGAGATAGATATAGACTTCCATATATCAAAATCATCAATATCGAAAAAAAAGATTGAGCCGTGTCCGTTCGCCCGTCCATACGGCTCCCCGTTAACACGATAACTTGAGTAAATATTGAGATATCTTCACCAAATTCGGTACACGAGCTTATCTGGACCCAGAATAGATTGGTATTGAAAATGAGCGATACCTGATGATAACCACTCCCACTTTTTATATATATAACTTTTTGGAAAACACAAAAACCTGATTATTTAGTAAATAATATATCTAGAATGTTGAAATTTGTCGTGTGGACTGATATTGAGACTCTTGATAAAAATTTGAAACGATTTTTTAAAATGGGCGTTACAAATATTGTTAATCATAAATCAAAAATCGTTAGACCTATCGTAACAAAATTCGGCAGAGAGTTTGCCTTTACTATAAGGAACATTACGGAAATCTGTTAAGGACCACGCCCACTTTTATATAAAAGAATTTTAAAAGGGTCGTGGACGAATAAAATAAGCTAAATCTTTGCAAAAACGAGCTCTATATCAATGGTATTTCATTTCTCAAGTGGATTTATAACAATAAATAGGAAAAACTTCAAATTTTAAAAAATGGGCGTGGCACCGACCCTTTTATGAATAAGCAATTTTCTACGTTACGGGAGCCATAACTCGAAGAAAATTAGTTTAGAATAGAACCATATGTACATGTATTATTGCGCAGCCTTGTAACACCACTTATCACACAAAACAAACAAAAACAGCATTTCAGGTGTGCAGCTGGCTATGTAATGTTCGGTTTCATCCGAACTTAGACTTCCTTACATGTTTATTTTATATTTATCTTAAAAATCGCTTAGGTATGTACATCTGTTCACTATATATTTCATATCTTGTACAACCGATTATTTGGATGTTACGAATGGGATATAGTTATTTTTCAGCCCCATTCATGAAAGGTATGAGGTCTTTGGCACAGCCGAAGACAGTCCAGCCGTTACTTGTTTATTGATGTTGTTGTCGTATGGCGTCGTTAAGCAAATTATCCAGCATTTATTAAGCACCTTTTACTTTTATGAAAAAAAAAAACACTGTTGCCTGGCGTCTTACTTGTTACATTCGTACTAGTTTTGAACTTGTTCAATAAGAGACAGTTTAGCAGCAGGGTATCTATCCACACACACTCGCATATAACTTGAGCAATTTGGATTACAAATCTCACTTATTAAAAATCAATGATAAACTTTGATTGTTCATTCTAACACCCTCTGTAAGTGCTGGGATAACTTTGTATATATTGAGATATATGCCAATTTCTATGCCAAACGCTCTTTATGCTCATATCACACATTCAAACGAGTATGAATATTAATTTGTATCATTTTAGGTGTAAGCAGTTCAACTTTGATAGAGTGAATTAAATTTTTAAAATCT
Source organism: Eurosta solidaginis (assembly GCF_040869045.1). Classification (NCBI taxonomy): domain Eukaryota; kingdom Metazoa; phylum Arthropoda; class Insecta; order Diptera; family Tephritidae; genus Eurosta; species Eurosta solidaginis. Next base: position 72,427,559 of record NC_090319.1, read on the forward strand.
AAACACGCATTGTACTAATACAGGATTAGGGCCGAGCTTCTTATTAAATTTTTGTAGTGTAATTTAGTTTAAAAAATTGGTGGGATCTAACGCTTGTATGTCGTCACCGAATTGCATGGAACATTTTGGAGAGAACTTTCTCATGCAGTAGTACAATCAGAGGATTGGCCTAATTCGTCAGGTGAAACTTTTTCGGTAGTATTTCATTGTCTCAGTATATGAATCTGATACCTATGGTGTGATAGGCAAGCATATTGCTATCGTATCACAGCGCCATTATATAAATTATTGATATACATATCTACTATAAATAATGCGCGCGAGTTGATTACTAAAATATTTGTTAATTAATTAGAGCTGAGTTGCTGGATTGAGAAGATTTCGCATAGCCAAATCAAACGTTTGCGGTCTGAAGTGTCTTCACACCCAAAAATTTAGCCATAATCAATACCAAACTCAAACTGTGCATAATCAAAACTCATTAAACGCGGTTGTGGCAACTTTTTATTTAACATGTGGGCAAATTTATAATTTATGAATAAAAAAATTTTTTTTAATGATTTTAAGTGTTCTAATTTTTGTTTTTATAAATAAAGTGCTAAGGAGCGGGTCTTCTTTTACTAAATAAAAAAAAACAACAAATTACTTTAAAAGTTTTACAAACCAAATAAAAATAGTAAAAAAAAATTTTTTTTTGAAAATTAAAAAAAAAAAATTTTTAAATTTTCAACAACAACAATTTATTAATAAACACAATTAAAAATGGATTTTGATACGCTTTTACTAAAGTGCGGCAATTATGGACGCTATCAATTTTTATTGTTGATCGTCTATGGCTTTACTAATATAATGTCCTCGATGCATTATTTTGCTCAAACGATCATTAGTTTTACGCCAGAGCATTGGTGAGTGTAAAAGTGAATGTGTTGATTGTTTTAGTATTCATTGAAAAAATGTGTGTGCTGTAAAATGTGCGTCGTGCTTTTTCAAATCTTCCAAAGAAAATTAATACCAGCAGAAAATTTTGATAAAATTTTTTATTTTCCATAATTTAGAAAAAAATTCTATGAACTTTGTAACTTAAACTATGCAAATTAAGCTCAAAAGCGTTTTCGAAAAGTTTCCAAAATTCGCAAAAATTAAAAAAAAAAAAAAAAAATTTTTTTATGAGTTTTCTGAATTTTTTAGTGTAACAAAGTCTCTCAAAAGTTGTTTTGATTTTTGAAATTTTTTTTCTGAAGTTTTTCAAGTTTTTCTCTATAGAAATGCCAACAACTTTTTCTTTATACGGGAGGAAATGGCGAAATATCATTGGAAATAAAATTCTAAAAAATCAATGAAAAGTTTGAATGACCTATAGCTTATACTTTGTTATACTAAAGTTGATCTGGGTACAAAACTACATGCTCAAAAACTTCAGAAAACACTATATAAAAAATTCGCTATTTTCGTGAAATTTTTGCGAATCTTCGTATTTTCTCGAAAACGTTTTTGAAATTGGTTTGCATGTTTTCAGTTACAAAATTCATTTAAAATTCGGAAATTTTTATAAAAGTTTATCGAATTTTTTCAAAAATGTGTTAGAGATCGCTTTCCCTAAATTCAATTACAAACTTCTGTGAAAAGTTCGAAATTTTCGTAGAATTTTTTATTTTTTTTTTGGCTTTTGAGATTGGTTTGCAAAGTTACGGTTACAAAGTTCAGTTAAAATTTGCAAATTTTGATAAAATTTTCCCGAATTTTTGAATTTTTGCGAAAACGTTTTTGAGATTGGTTTGCACAGTTTCAGTTACAATTAAAGCTTCAATTAAATGTTCAAATGATTTTGAGATTGGTTTGCATAGTTTCAGTTAAAAAAAAATTTTTTTTTTTAATTTTCGAAAAAGTGAAAAAGTACATTTTAATTGACGAAATTTGATAAAAAATTGCTGCTGCTATTTTCGTGTTCGCTGCTGTATGATGGAATAACTTTTCCATAATTTTTTTAAAATTCAATTCCTAATCTTTGTTAGAGCAAATAGCCCGAACTGATTTATTTAATTAAAATTTTAAAATTAGATGTTTGTGCTTCAAAGTAACATAGGCGTATTTTTGATGTAAAGTTTCAGTAATACAGATAAACTAGCCCAACCCACGATTAAGTCGTACGCCCCGCATCGCTCTTATGGAAAAGTAGTTTAGTATCGTTTAGTCTTAAATATTTTTCAATATTTACGTTGTGTAAATGTTTTTTTTTTTTTCAGAATGAAAAAGAGCAACAAAAAAAAATAACATTTAAAAGATTTAAATACGTTTTTTTTTCTTAGACCTTTTCAAACTCTTCAAATAAAATGCTATATTGCAACGCATCAAACTCTTATCAAATGCGACTATTATATTGTTTAGACCTTCGGCTTTTATAATCAGTCATAAGCAGTACTATTTGTTTTTAAATGTGAATATACATATGCCTTCATTAAAAAAAAAAAAAAATCTTTGTAGTACTTAAGAGTCGCACGTAGTCAGACTAAAACAATGGGCTACAAAACTTCATTATCTATTTTTTCATTTGAAGGCTTTGAACATTACTCAAAAATATTTCAAAACGTTTTTGGTCTTTTCAAATATACATAAGTTTATGGTTTAGAGGTACTTTCATCTAACATTTCTATGTATAAACTATTGAAAGTGAAACGAAATTCCACAGCAGCTGCATGAATTCATCATGGGTGAGTCTAGTAATTTCAATTTGAGTATTAAATTTACTTATAATTGCTATGCAAAGCTAGACCGTTTGTCATGCAAGCATTTGTGCTTACAGATCATCAAAAAATCACACGTAATATGTAAGTTAGGTTAGGTTAAGTTAAAAGCACTAGGACGAGAAGTTGCATCTCAGCAGGACACTTAGGCCACCAATAGAACCTTTTCGATGCCCTTAACGTTAAGTAACCCTTACTGTACGGCTACCGCTTATGGAACCACATTTTGAAGTCAATACATTTTACTATTACACTTATTTTGTGGCTAGAAAACCCCCGCAAGATCATTAAAATGGTTGACAGAGAGCAGCAAACCTCCTTCTACTTAATGCCGAACAGTGACATAGAAGACGCTGCACGCATTCTATACCTCGTCAATGCATCTGCAGCTGCGGTAACTATCGCAAGACTCATTTACAATTCTAGCGGCGTGTGTACTTCTTCAAGTTCTGGCTTCTTAATAGTAAAAAGAGTATTAGTGCATTCTTTATCAAAGTAAATTCAAGCCAACCTCGATGACTAACACGTTAAAAGCGCTGACCAGAGGATATTTGCCGAGCTTATGGTATTCGTGCTTGTACGGTATTTAATAGGTACACCTACCGAACCATATTCGGAAGGGATGTGGACGGTCGTACCATGCTCTCCTTGTGTCCAGGTATCCATATAAGACTTCGCTGAAGTGCTGAGCCATCTCATTTACATATATGCAGTATTCAGCAATCGACTTTGTGCGCCCAATGCCTTTATGTAATGTGTTAGTGTAGGTAAAAAACGACAGTACTTTTATATTTTATGATATATCCAATATCTCCAGTTTTAAATGCTTTGCCAGTTTTTGTGATACGCTATATATATATATACATAAACAGTTTTTAAAGCTCGTTTCTATATTATAGTTAACGAAAAATGCTAATTAAATTTATATTTTTAATGTATGCGTTGTGTAAATTAAATTCAATCAAAATTTATGTCAAAGCTTTGAATAATATATAAAAATTTTTTTTTTATATAAATATCGCGACTGGAAATTTTTAATTGCAAATTGCGGGCAAATAAATAAAGTATGCAAAAATTGTATGTAGACATGACTAAGCCTTTTATAAAATAGACAGACCTTTCAAACGTTGTCTTATTCCTAAACTGTGGTTTGTCCATGAGTATCACATTGTATACATGTAAGGAATATGGAAATATACCGTTGAAATGTCGTATGAGATGACGGAGGATTTGCCACAATGTTATGAAGATACGAATGAGTATTTAGGAGGCTAATAATACGAAAATTCGGAATGTTCGAAAATTCGTATGTGTTCCCTTGATCTGAAATTTATACCCCCCGCGTATTAGGGGGCTTCTCTAACCCAATTCTCAAGCCCACCTACCAGGACCCCCAAGTTCTTCATGGAACTAGGGGGTAGGTGCGGGATGGCCCAGAAGGTTCAATATAATTGTACCTTAATGGTTTTTGTTACCGTTACGTACCGGACCTATATCCGGCAAACGACCACCAATATCGATAACACTCCTCAAAACCTTCGGGAAATCTCTTTATCGCTACAAGAACAACAAAGAACAGGGTTCGGTAATTAGGTTTAATTTGAAATTTATTTATTTTTTGGGTTTTGTTGGTTGTAACTTCTTTGTACATTATTTGGATGGATTCATATGAAATAGTAAATATACAATAAAAAAAAAAAAAAACAAAATAAAAATTAAATTAAATTAAAAGAAATAAAAAAATAAAATAAAATAAAATAATCACAAAATAACATGAAATAAAAAAAAAATGAAAAAAATTTATAAAAACAACATAAAAGAAAATAATATAAAATAAATAAAAAATACAACACACTAAAAAATTTATTTAAATGAAGCAAAATAAAAAAATAAAATTAAATAATTGTTTTTGTTTTTATCGTCCTATTGATAAATGATTGAAGGTTCGATTCGAGCTCAAGGCCAGAAAAATAACTTTTCTAATGTTAATTATTGTTATTTTATAATTTTTCTCAATTTGAAAAATTGTATTTTGTTTTTGGAATATTAAGTAGAACACTTTTCAGACAACCTGCCATAGCAGCGCAGATAGATCCATTTCGAAGGGTTCTAAGCATTCCTCAGCAGTACGGTTTAGGCATGCTGCGCTTACCATTTAGCTATACAGCGGTGGTTTGTTTGACTGACTAATTGCTACTTCTATTCCTTTTTACCAATTATATTTATTCAGTGTTGCGCCATCTGGTGCAAATCACTGATAACGATGGATTTGTTCATATGTATTTAATTAGCGAGCTTTGCTCATATTGCTTTATACAATGGTTTTTGTAATTGATATTAGAGAAAAATTGTAAGTTTACAAACGGCGATGGTTACTAGGACATGTTTCTGAATTTCACTTCTTCATCAGCTAGCTTTTTGGGAGCTGAGCGTTGAACTCGAGTCTCCAACATTCATATCAGTGCAAGCCTTTTTTAGCTGCTACGCCATATGAATGTTCCGTTGTTCGCTGTACAATTGGTTTCTAAGAGTTGCCTTTTTTGTTTATATTCCTTTTGATCACCATGTAGGCACATACACTCTGTATGTAGTTTATTCCTAATGGTGTGGATATGATGGATTTGTTTATTGTCAATTACTTTGTCTGGCATTCCCAAGTGCTCATGGTTTATTAACAATTGTTTTTGTTTTTATCGGCCCATTGATAAATAATTCAAGGTTCGATTCGAGCTCAAGGCCAGAACAATAATTTTTTCCTAATGAGAATTATTGTTATTTTTTAATTTTCCTAAATTTGAAAAATTGTATTTTTTTCGAAATGGATTTATCTGCGCAGCTATGTCAGGTTGTCTGAAAAATTTTCTACTTACTATTCCAAAAACAAAATACAATTTTTCAAATTTAGAAAAATTAAAAAATAACAATAATTATATAATTATAAAAATTAAAATGAAATAAAATAACACAAAATAGAATATATCTAATAAAATAAAATTAAATTAATAACGGAGATGAAACAAAATTTTTTCATATTAAAATAAATTAAAGATATTATATAATATAATTTATATAATATATTTTAAATTAATTATTATTCAATATTATTTAAATTAGATTAAATTGAATAAAATTAAATTAATGAAGATTAAATTAAGCTTAATTTAATTAACTAAGCCAAATAAAATCAAATACAAATTTGATCGACGAGCTATCCGTTTGTTGTCGAAAGGATATCACTATGTTTTCGAAAATTTAGAGATTTGTTATCGGAGCGCTAGCAACTCGTTATTGTTATAAAAAATGCATCGATTTACTATCGAAAAGTTATTGATTTCTTATCGGAGTGTTATCATTTATTATCGGGTTGATAACTTCATATAAAATCGATGACTACATACTCACATTCCTGCGATAGCAGACCATTAAGAAAGCAATAAGACAATGACAAGCTGATCGATACCAAGCTAATAACAAATAAAATTTTCGAATCTTGTCGGTATCGTTTGTTCCCTATAAGAAGCCGACGAAGCTCTGATCAAAAAGCCCAAAACTATTTGTTTAAAAGAAATCGACGACGTTTCGATAGACAACCGATAAATTTTTAATAGATAGAGAGATATTTTCCATAGCAAATCGATAAGTACTTTATATTACGTGGATAAAAAATGTATAACTTTTCGATAAAAAATCGATAATTTTCCGATAACGAATGCACACTTTTTTAAATAATCGATAACTTTTCTGTAAATAATCGATAAATTTTGGACAAAGAGATATCTCAAAACGCCTTCAAATAGTTACTTTCGTTATCAAATCGATAAGTTTTTGATAGCACATGGATACCAAATCGGTAATTTTTCGATTAAAAAAATATGTAAATAAATGCAAGGCGTCGTGCTCCTTTCTAATTTTTCCCACACGTTTTACGCCGACTGAGAATGGCATCAGCAAGGTAGTTGAGTTTTCACAGAGAATCTATTCATGGCAGAAATACACTTGGAGTGCTTACCAAATCACTGCCAAATGGGCGACCCCGCTTTGGAAAACTTTCTTCTAATTGAATAAACCTATTTCTTAAATTTTGATATTGCTTTGCCCCGCGGCGTGAACCCAGCATCTTCGGTGTGATAGGCGGAGAACGCTACCATCACACTACGGCGGCCGCCGACAGCAAACCGATATCTCGTGGTTAAAAAACCCAAATATTTTTGGTACCGACAGCAATTTTAAAACACTTCGATGGCAAATCAATAACATGTCGATAACAAATCGTATTTCGCATTTGTTTCAGAGTAAATGTAATATAATAATCTCTACACCTCCGTTTCCTCATCTTAGGTGTAATCATGAGTTACTTGAAAATCTTACATATACGGAAATACGTACAATCTATGCACAAACCGAGAATCCCTCTTGTACACTATTAGATGATATTGTAAATGGTACGGCAGTTGTATCGGACTTTGGTGAATGCGAAGAATGGATATTCAAATATGAAAATGGCTATGAGAGTGTTACTACTGATGTAAGTAAATATGATGTTAAGTACCTAATAAGTTTATGAAACAGTTGGGATGATTTATCGTCCCAGCTCTTTTGACAAAGAACTAGAAACATATCAGAGTAAAAATATTTCTTCCTTCGCTATTTTCAGCTCAAATGGATTTGTGATAGCAGCGTTAATGGCGCAATTGGTCAATCTTTCTTGTATATTGGTTCCGTATTGGGTACCATATTCTTCGGTTTTCTAGCAGATAGAGTAGGACGTTTGCCAGCAATGATGCTAAGTACACTAATTGGTGCAGCGGGAGATTTTATAACATCTTTTGTTACCACACCACAAGCATTTGCTGCGGGACGCTTTATATCGGGACTTAGCATCGATACATTATTTTATTTGACATATATAATGGGTGAGTAGATATATAACTAGTTTTTTTTTTAACCGGCCATCAGTACATTTTAATAAGATTTTCGGAGACCATGGTAGTAATTTACAGAATCGGAAAGGAACGCTAACTCGTACTAAATTCGAAATTTTTGATGGATTTTCTTGAGTTTGGAAAACCGACCGAAACTTAGTTTGATATGGTCTGAATATTGTTACAAAACACTGGATTGAAGATAAAGTAGGAATAGCATCGATAGTCTGTCACAAACCATCAAGAGTTGAGAAAAGGTCTTCTATAGGTTCCGAACTTAACTTTCTATATCTAATGCACAAGTGCTATGACCCATTTAGGGTTTTTTCTGACCCAGCAAACTTTGTGTTGCAGAGTTAGCATAATACAGAGAGCAACGGAAAGCTACTTGGTGTTCAAATGTTTTGTGAGGGTATCGAGGGAGATATAATGATGAGATGTATGAGCTTTACGCTTATATGAAGAAGGTGACGCGGATAAAAACCCTGAGGCTTCGCTGGCTAAGTCGTTTTATGCAAATTGATGAAGCAATTTGGAAGCAGAGAAAGAGGAGACCTTGCGCTTGCCCACGAAAACTCCAGTCACCTAAAAGTTAGGTGCTGTTGTCTTCTCTTAGCAACTTGAGTTGTAGGTGTCAGTCCGTTTTCCCTACTCGGCTAGCATTTTCTAAACGGAAAGTCTGGGTATAGATAGAGTGTGTACGCTCCTGTCTGAGGACTTAGTGAGAGTGCGCGAGGTATGCATGCTTTCATATCGGATACTGCGGAGGCGATCGAGATATAAAATACACTCAAATCAATCAAAAGTGCGTTCGCCAGATGGTACTACTTAGATACCTACAAAATAACCAAGCAAGATTGACTGACCATCGGTAGTTGGAGAAAGGAGAAGCTCCCAAATAGGGAAAGAAAAGAAATCACTGGGATCAGTGCACCAATTACGGGACACTGACCGCTTGGCCTGCGTGCTGAGAAAATGGGGATACCTTTTACAAGCATTTGAAGGAACTTCGGCGAAGAGGGCAGCACAGAAACAGTCACAGATTACGAGTGCTCAGCTCTAGCATACACTAGCTTTCCAACTATGGGCAGTTATATACTTTTGGAACTTCAGGCAGTGTTTAAATGCTCCGTAAAAGATATCAGCAGGTTGACCGAAAAAATAGTTTGAACGGAGACGTGACTAGCCCTACTAGTATCAGCAGCGATTGTATTTAGAAGAAAGTATATCAAATGCGCTACTTGGGTTTGGGTCTTTAGTATACAAGCAGCACAGCACCTAACCAACCAACCGACCTACAGAATCCGCTCTGCCTTTACAATAAAGGGCCCATTACTGATACTTAGCATAGACTTTACTTGACTTGGCGTAAACTTGACAACTTAGCCACGATTATACTCCACTTATTGACTTAAATGTCAATTTGTATGACAAAATTTCAAAATGAAATGGAAACAAACAAATGGCATCTCAAAATGTAAACGTCACTTAGAACTTACATAGAAAATCAAAATTGAACAGACTTCTAAGTCAAGTTAAGTGTTGCTAAGTTTTGAGTAATCAGTAACATGCAATGTTCATTTAACAGAACTGTAAGTGACAGTTCTCATATCAAGTCAAGTCTATGCTAAGTATGAGTAATGGGCCCTCAAGCCAATCAACAAATCAACTCATGCAAATACTTATATTTATTCTCTTTCCCAACAGTTTTTGAGTACTTGGATCCGAAGAAGCGCACATTCGGCTTAAACATAATGATGACTATCTTCTACTGTTTTGGATTACTTATGTCACCTTGGTATGCTATTTGGTTGGGCAATTGGCGTCGATATCTATTAGTTACCTCACTACCAACGCTAATAGTGCTAATATATCCTTTCTTCATTGTGGAAAGCGCACAATGGTTGGCCACAAAAGGTGATTACAAAGGCGCTGTGCGTTGTCTCAAACGTGTAGCTAAATTTAATAACCGAAAAGTGGAAGAGTCAGTCTTCGATGAGTTTATATCACATTATGAGGAAAAAATGGCGAGCCAAAAGAAGGAAACAAAAGAGAAAGATACTTTTATCAGATTATTTAGAACGCCAAGATTGCGAAAGTTCATAATTGTGCTGCTTATAAAATCGTGAGTAACCGTAAATGAAATAATTTTAAACAAACTTGACATAATTAGCTCGCTCTCTCTCTCTCTCTAACAGCATGATTGTTACACTCTCTTTTGACATAATCAGTCGTAATATGGAAGGTTTTGGCTCGTCACCTTTTCTACTCTTCTCACTCACTTCTTTGTCTTATATACCAGCCGGTTTTACCATCATACTCTTGCAAAATCGTATTGGACGCAAAGGTATGGCATGTGCCTCTTTCTTCGTGGGTGGTATTATAACAGCCGCCACAGGCATACTAATTGCATTACTTGATTTCAAGGAGCATGCTACCATTATGGGCTGCATGATCGGTTTGGCTCGTTATGTCGCTGTAGTTTCGTATGAGGCCGAGGCGCAATATGCTGCTGAAATTATACCAACCAGCGTTCGTGGGAGTGGTGTAGCAAATATTCATGTAGTGGGATATGCATTTAGTTTTTTGAGCGCCTATGTGATATATTTGAGTGCGATTTTCAAGCCATTACCTTCAATTCTAATAGCAATACTGATGCTAATGGGCGCGGCGTTGTGTCTTTATTTGCCAGAGACGTTGAATAAGTGAGTTTGAGTGGAGGTAGCGTTTGCATACAATTTGAAATATAATGTTTTTTCGTTTATAGAAAGTTACCGGAAACATTATTGGATGGTGAATACTTTTGTGCCGATGAAAAATGGTATTATTTCTCATGCATAAGCCGTAAGAAAAAGGAAGAAGTACCTGATGTGGAAATAACTAAATTATGAGCTGAAGATGCAGTGAAGTTATAGATTTAATGATATTTTGTATATAACACTGAAGAAATTATGATTTTGAATATTTTAGTATTATATTTTTATATTTTATCTATAAGGGACAGAGGTGGGCATGGTGCATTAAAGTTTTATTTTCCCCAAATAAAAAAATTTTAAACTAATTATCATGTTTTTCTGGCTCGAGGTCCGTGTTTTATAAATTAAACACAATTGCTCTACGGCAATCGTCTTCAAGGTTACAGAGTTTTCTTAACACGCCTGCTCTGTGTGACGTGGAGTGTGGTACTGTAATCTTCAAGACGATTGTCATAGAGAAATCGAAATATATTTGTTTTTTGAAAAAAGAAACAATTGCGTTTAATTTATAAAACACGGACCTCGAGCCAGCAAAACAGGATAATTAAGAAGAGAAAGGTCGCCAAAAATTATAAACATTATTATTATTTTTTTTTTTTGATATTGAAAATGTTTTCACAATCACTACAAATATCACAAAAATAACGGAGTTTTGTCATAATAACATGCTGGTTTTATCACAAAAAATAAGAAAAATTCTATTTACATGTTGATGTACAACAAAAAAGAGAAACTTTTCCACTGTTTCAAAAGTTTTAAGTGCATGCCCTACTTTTATTTCCTTCACCAATTATCAGTACATTAACATTTTTTGTGCATAATGCCCATCTATGATTAGTATTAGCAATTCTTTTTTTAATTTTTAGTTTAGAACTATTTAAGAAGACGAATCCTTAGCTATACTGTTTGAATTGCATTAATAATAAGAGTTAATTGGATTTTTACGTTTGAAGAAAAATATAATAGTTTATTTTTCTCCGGTCGCGCGTTCTCTTCCTCCTCGCTTCTCCCATTCTTAATCACTGCGTCCCATTTAATTAAAAAAATTAGTACTTGGCTTGGATTTACCTCTGAGGAAATTTATGGCGAACTTCTCATCCAATTTGCGTCGTGCTCATTTTTAATTTTTCCTACAAATTTGCGGGACGGGAATTAAAGTTTTTACGCCAACTCCTCACACCAGCTTCAAGGCAGATGCATTTTCAATAAGAAGCTTTTCATGGCGCAAATACACGCGGAGTGTGTGCCAAACCACTGCGAAAGGCGCTCCGACTTAGAAAAACTTCTATGTACTCGAAAAAACATTTTTCTAAATTTTCTATGTTGCTTTGCCCCTGTGCTTCGGTGTGGTTAAACCAGGATCTTCGGTGTGATAGGCGAGCAGGCAAACACTAAACCACGGAGGCCGTAGGAGGGTCAGGGTAAAACCTCGTATATTGCTTTGCCAATTTTCTATGCTGAGCAAAATTTACTTTCAAGGAAGCTGATTCCCCATAATAAACCCTTTTTTAATCTAGCCTTTTCAATAAGGAACATTATTTTATCTGATTACTTAGAAATAACTAAGAAGCCCAATGGAAAGAATATAACAAAACATAAAACTGAATTGCAAAAATTTATTTTTGCTGGCTCTAGGTCTAATTTGAATAAAAACACGTAGGTATTTTTGTTGTTAACCAATATATTTCGGTTCCTCAACGATAACCGTCTTCAGGGCAAGTTTATTTACACATATGCTACGTGTGCGTGGAGTTCCGTACAGAGCGCCACGCGATAATAGATCCATAAAGTAAAATTCAATGGAATAAAAAGTATATCCAATGTGATTAAATTTAAGTAATTTCTACCGTAACGCTATCTATGTACATATATTAGCATTGTAATGCCGTTTTCAGTAGCATCACCACCACACATTCATGTAGTAACCACTACATACGGCCCAACTGCAACATCGATCAACAAGTGAATGAGAATGCATACCGCAAGTGCCCAAACTTCTCAAACCGCTTATAACGACTTAACTTAAGTAGAAACAATTTGTACTTGACAGGGCATTATAGCGCGACCTACCGATAAGCGAAGTCTGTACCGCAAAAATTTTGCGTGAGCAAATGTAGTACCATTATCTTACACAGATCCATCACCTTAGATCAGTAGGTGATCTCGGTCTCCCACTAAATTTTGGTGTGTCCGGAGGTTGCGCTTGAAATAACCTAATTACTGCCTCATCCTTCTCCCAGACATATGGGCGTCCACTACTACCGTACCTACGAGGCCTGGCCACCATATAAACTACTTGCGTATTATCGATTTCATCAACCATCGGTTGCTAGGAAATTGATTCACCAGTCAGTCGATTGTAATTTTACGGACGTTGATTTCATCAATTTCAGTTGCTCAGAAATCGATCCACCGTAATCCAGCGGTTCGTCATCTACGTCTCGCTTTGTATCGATTCCATAAACCACCGGCTGCTTAGGAATAGATCCACAGATTTGTCAACGCCGATTTACCAATCCCATGCACCGGTTTTCACCAATCCATATCGATTTCACCAACCACTGGTTGCTTCGAAGTCGATCCACCGATTCAAAGGGTGAAGGTATCACTCCCCCAACACATTAAACGCCAGCAATCGCCTATGCCACGATTGTATACCCCTCTACTGGTCGATAAGTCATTAGTTTATCAGCCTATACACCGTTCACCTGCTTTCCGCCGCCTGCCCAAGGAATATACCAGCAGCCGGACGTTGTCCATCGATCCTATGTCTGTCATTTCGTTCCTTTCAGTATTACAACCGCCACCAAAAAAGTCACGTGAATTCATTAAGAAAAGAAATAGGTGCTTCTCGACTCTGGATTGATTGTGTGCTACCACAGCCTTCGACGAAACCACCCTGCCCCCAGCGGGTTAGGGGTGTAGAATATACCAGCCGCAGTGTCGAATGTAGTCAACGCTACAGCAACAACAACGAAACCACCTTACAAATCTTATAATAAGAATTGAAAGCGAATCGAATATTGAAAGCGTCGTGGTATGAATATTATTTAAAAGTTTTCCAGGTATGAGTTTGTCATTCTGGGAACGCAGATATTATTTATTAAAACTTTTTTTAATTAAGAGTATTTCGACAGATAAAACAGGCGTCATATTTTGATTAAACCGCCGGGCATAGCCAAGAGAAATAAAATCAGCTTATGTGATATAACTGGATGCCGTTTAAAATTATTGCGTCATTCCGGGTACACTGATTTAGAAGGCGTCATCTGTAATCTGTAATCTGTAATCAAATATCACTCTTAGTATAAAAGTTTGGTAGTCATGTTAGGTAAACGTTCCCCAAACATCGATTGAAGAGGTTTCAGAATTGCTTGAGTTTGTTTGCACGAAAATTTACTGATGAGCAGAAGCTGAAGTTAAAATAAAACGTAAAAGGATTACAAACAAAAGATACTAAAAAAAACTATTTTACTAATGAAGTTGATTTTTTAATTTCTATCGCAACTAAATCTTCCACTTCCATGATTTTGTGTCACATAAATATGGAAGCAAATTCGGCTGACCACTATGAATCACAATAACTTCCAAGTAAATAAAATAATTAAAAACAAGTTTTAAGTTAAACGGTTTTATTGAAAACAATACTTACATGAAGTAATAATAATACTAAAAGCTAGCAAATAATTAGGTAGGTTCTAGGTACTAGTCATCACACTCCTCATCAATCTAGGGCGTTGATCAGACAATTAAATAAAAGCGTTGGGCGCGTGAAATTTTTAAAAATGTGAGGCGTAGCATAATCTGTTTAAGCTTCAGTTGGTCTTATATATGACTACCAATAGAAATTTGACGCGTCCAAAGCTTTTATTTAATTGTCTGATCAGCGCCCTAGATTGATGAGGAGTGTGATGACTAGTACCTAGAACCTACCTAATTATTTGCTAGCTTTTAGTATTATTATTACTTCATGTAAGTACTGTTTTCAATAAAACCGTTTAACTTAAAAATTTTTTTTGGGTTATTTTATTTTAAAATTTTTAGTCTTTATTTAATTGCCTATTATTTCTCATTTTATTTAGTTCATTTAGTGACTCATTATTACAAGGACTCTTTCCTGACAGTTGTTTACAATCTAAGTCCTCAATATATAATCCTTCCAAAAACTTTACTCGACCCTGCGCCACATATGCTTGTCCCTCCTCCAACTCCAAAATATTTTGATGTCATTTCTACCGGACTGTATGTAATATTTGTTCCAAATATGAGCCAAATCGGACATCGTAGGTCGCTTTCTATTCATGTATGTATTGTGTTCCAAATATGGACCAAATCGGACCACAAATACGATTTTTTTGAATATCTCGCTCTTTGCGTCACCTAGCGGCGATTTTTTTTCATATGTCGCTTTCTATTCCTGTATGTATTATGTGTTCCAAATATGAGCCAAATCGGACTACAAATACTATTTTTGTGAATATCTCGATCCTTGCGCCACATAGTGGCGATTTTTTTCTTATTGCATTGCCATCGGGTTCTAAACTATATTCCAAGTTTCAAGCTTGTAGCTTATCGGGAAGTTACTTAAATTTCAATTACAAAATTCGTTCACAACGGCCGTGCAGCCGTGCAGCCTGTCAATTCAAGCTAAATAAAACCGTTTAAAAAAGCTCTAGAACTTGTTGAGATATATACATAAAAAAGACATCTCTGAATCATTTGTCAGGGATATTCTCAGTTTTCGACCCACTTTCAGAGACGAAATGAAAAAATCGTCGTGTATTAGAGACCCTGCTGATTTATTAACAATAAAAAGTAATTTTTCTTGCAGCTCTCCTGAAGTATGCACTGCATTACAGTTATTTCTTACAATTCCTGTGACTACAGCTAGTGCTGAACGATCACTTTTTTCAAAATTAAAATTGATAAAAACCTGCTTAAGAAACTCTATGAGACAATACAGGTTATATAACTTGGCTATTCTGCCAATTGAAAATTCTATAGCCCCATCTTTAAACTTTGACGATGTTGTAGACACTTTTCCGAAACAGAAATCTTGAAAATTCTCTCTTGCCTAAGAGAGGAGGCCTATTGGTGGGACATATACAACGTGTAATTGAGTACACTAAAAATCTCGAAATTTGTTAAAACTAAACTGTGTAGAACGTGACGATTTTTATTTATACGGGCCCATCAAAAGAATTTGCCACGAACCCCAGATGGTATAGTTACGCCACTGTCAATGAATAACCCCGACGGAAAGTTTCCAGCAAAGATATTATATATGTACATATATATTATTTTGGGTTATTTCGTACGGAATATTTTTAGTTAATATATCTTTTTTATTTTAAAATATTACTTATAATTAGAGCTTACGATTTCTCGAAAATGCTCGAGACGAGATTTCTCGCGAGTTCTCGAATCTCGAACTACTCTTAAGGCTCGCGAGATTCTCGAATCTCGAATTAGCCAAAATGTCCGCAAAGCCACAAGTAAAAAACCCCGAAATGTATAGAATATTGCCAATGCAGCGACTGAATTCAAAGTCGAGAAGATAGCGAGTATTACGAGTAATTCGAGATACGAGAATCTCGCGAGCCCTATGAGTAATTCGAGATTCGAGAATCTCGCGAGAAGCCGTGTTCTTGATATCTCGTTGAAAAATAAAATATTGCGAACAAAATTATACATACATATGTATAATAAATATGTTTTGAGTTAAATGTCATTGAAGCAATATAATCAACAAAAAAGTCACAAGTAAAAAAAAAACAAAGTGTATAAATACTGTCCATGCAGCGATTAAGTAAGAATGTCGAGAAGCTCGCGAGATTTACGAGTACTTCGAGACACGAGAATCTCGCGAGAAGTCGAGTTCTCGATTTCTCGGGTCTCGAAAATCTCGCTTGTGTTCGAGAAGAAATCGTAAGCTCTTCTTATAATAACTGCACGATATTCGATTATCTCAGCTTTGTTTATTTTGGTTCAAACTTCCTGTCTTTACATTTTATTTGTTGACTGGATAATATATACATATGTATAATCTGAATTATAATTAATTATTGTGTAAAATAATTATTAATTGATAAGAAATAAGAAAAGTTTGTAAAAGAAGATAAAAAAAGCTGCTTCAAAATCTATATGACCTACGAAATATGTGTGCTAAAAAGCATGAAACGATACATACTTAAAAAAATGTAAACCGCGATAACTTTCGAAGAGATTTTAATTAAATTTTTCCTACAAATTGGCGGGACGGAACCTACTTGTTTTATGCTGACTCCGAACGGCATCTGCAAGGCAGATGAGTTTTCACTGAGAGATTTTCATGGAAGGAATACATTTGGAGCCAGTGTTGTCACTTCTAAAATCTATTTAGTGGTAGATTTTCAAAAAAAAGGGTGGTAGATCTCCTAAAAATAGTGGTAGGATTTTCAAAAAGATTAAAACCAATTTTTTTCAAATTATTATTATTCAACCATTAAAACGAACATAACAACTTTAAGTGAATTAAAAACATACATATAAACAACTGTATGAAGAGTATGTGTATACTGTATAGGCTTTAGACCTTATCAAATAAAAAAATATAATTAAATAATAGTGGGACTCTCACCTAGTTTTTAATTCTGAAGTTAGCAGTCTGTAGTTTTTAAGCGTTTTGTTTTAATAAACTATTTGAATAAGTATCAAAGAACTAGTCTTAAAAGTTTGAAAATTTTTTTACAACAAAAACCTTAACAGCTGAAATTGATAATCAAATGCGAACTACCGACCAGGAACTTTACCAAACCATGCGTGGATACGACTAAAGTTAATTTACAGTCTCCAAATATTCCATTTTTCATAACACATAGTTCAAAACATATAATAATACTACTAAGAAACCTAAAACTAACAAATTACTTCAATGGTATCCAACGAATACCAATAGCCCGAATCTAATGAAATAGACTTGTGCATTAAAACAATTTACTTATTAAATCTTACAACTTTCATCCGTGACATCGAAGGCATCCATCGGATACTGCAATCGACGGCTGAGTGGAATATCGCTCGTATCTCGACTGTCAGTTCGAGAACGCCCTATCTGAGAATGTTTTTCAAAAACACCATATTTCAGTTTTTCTTTTGACAACGATCTATCTCAGAACTCGATTGAAGAACGCCCAAAATGTTTTTCATAAACGTCCCAGCTTGTCACAAATTTATTAAATTTAAGCTGAAATAGAGCGTTTTTGAAACAAGTTCTGAAATAGGGCGTTATTCCAAAATATTCTGGGATAGGGCGTTTTCGAAACGGCGACAGAGATACGGCGATATTCCACTCAGCAATCGAAAAATCAGATTATTACAAAATTTTTTAACATGAATTTCCCATCAATAAAGTTAAATTTTACATAAAATTGTATAAGTTCTTTCGAAGGTACGTAAGTGTTATAAAATCACACATTTCTTTGGTGGAAATTTGAAAAACTTATACCGAGTGTGCTTTACGTTTAATTTTCAACACACTTAAATACCTTAATTTCAGGTCATTGTGAGCAACTTGAAGAAGATAGTCGAATGCAGGCAAATAAAAAAGTGGTAGGAGTGGTAGATCCGAATTTTAGCCTAAATAGTGGTAGAGTGACAACACTGCTTGGAGTGCTTGCCAAAGACCGCATTCATATACGTATTTTACAAGATTGAAATTTTTTATAGAACTCTGCTAAATTTTAAAATTTTCCACAAAAAATAATATTCACAGATAACCCGGTTTTAAAAATAAGATAAGAAGTACAGTAATAAATACGAAATTAGCAGCAGCAATTTTCAACAAATTTCATCAATTAAATTTTCCATTTTTTGATTTTCGGAAACTTAAGAAAAAACAAGTAAGAATGGGACTGTCTTCGGCTGTGCCGAAGACTTCATACCTTTCATGAATGGGGCTGAACAATAATCTTATCCCGTTCGTAATCTCCGAATAATCGGATGTATAAGATAAGAAATATATAGTGAACAGATCTGCATACCTTAACGATTTTTAAGATAAATATAAAATAAAAACAGGTAGGTACTTTGTGTGAATATGCAAAGTTTCTGGTTTTTTGTGGTCTGGGTGTAAAAACTATGACTGCGAATCACGTATTTCAACAATATATGACGTAAACGTAACTATTTGATGAAATTTGATGAATTTTGAAGCTTCTAGCCGTAAAAAGGGGGGCAAAAATTGAGTTTATATGGGGTATATAATATATATACCACCGATCTCTATGATTTTTTCAGACAACAATATATGCTATATACGTAAGCATATGGTGAAATTTGAAGCATCTAGCTGTTAAAAAGGGGCAGAAATTGCGCAAAGTTTCTTATCTGAACAATCGGTTGTATGAGATATATACTATATATACAACCGATCTCTATGATTTTTTCAGACAACAATATATGCTATACACGTAAGCATTTGGTGAAAGTTGAAGCTTCTAGCTGTTAAAATGGGGAAGAAATTGCGCAAAGTTTCTTATCTGAACAATCGGTTGTATGGGATATATACTATATATACCACCGGTATCTATGATTTTCTCAGACAACAATATATGCTATACACGTAAGCATTTAGTGAAATTTGAACATATCTAAACGATTTTTAAGATAAATATAAAATAAAAAATAGGTAGGTAATCTGTGTGAGGATGCAAAGCTTCACGTTTTTTGTGGTCTGCATGTAAAAACTATGACTACGAATCAGGTATTTCAAAAATATATGACGTAAACGTAACTATTTGATGAAATTTGATGAATTTTGAAGCTTCTAGCCGTAAAAAAGGGGCAAAAATGAGAGTTTATATGAAGTATATAATATATATACCACCGATCTCTATGATTTTTTCAGACAACAATATATGCTATATACGTAAGCATTTTGTGAAATTTGAAGCTTCTAGCTGTTAAAATGGGGTAGAAATTGCGAAAAGTTCCTTATCTGAACAATCGGTTGTATGAGATATATACTATATATACAACCGATCTCTATGATTTTTTCAGACAACAATATATGCTATATACGTAAGCAATCGGTGAAATTTGAAGCTTATAGCTGTTAAAATGGGGTAGAAATTGCGAAAAGTTTCTTATCTAAACAATCGGTTGTATGAGATATATACTATATATACAACCGATCTCTATGATTTTTTCAGACAACAATATATGCTATATACGTAAGCAATCGGTGAAATTTGAAGCTTATAGCTGTTAAAATGGGGTAGAAATTGCGAAAAGTTTCTTATCTAAACAATCGGTTGTATGAGATATATACTATATATACAACCGATCTCTATGATTTTTTCAGACAACAATATATGCTATATACGTAAGCAATCGGTGAAATTTGAAGCTTATAGCTGTTAAAATGGGGTAGAAATTGCGAAAAGTTTCTTATCTAAACAATCGGTTGTATGAGATATATACTATATATACAACCGATCTCTATGATTTTTTCAGACAACAATATATGCTATATACGTAAGCAATCGGTGAAATTTGAAGCTTATAGCTGTTAAAATGGGGTAGAAATTGCGAAAAGTTTCTTATCTAAACAATCGGTTGTATGAGATATATACTATATATACAACCGATCTCTATGATTTTTTCAGACAACAATATATGCTATATACGTAAGCAATCGGTGAAATTTGAAGCTTATAGCTGTTAAAATTGGGTAGAAATTGCGAAAAGTTTCTTATCCAAACAATCGGTTGTATGAGATATATACTATATATACAACCGATCTCTATGATTTTTTCAGACAACAATATATGCTATATACGTAAGCAATCGGTGAAATTTGAAGCTTATAGCTGTTAAAATGGGGTAGAAATTGCGAAAAGTTTCTTATCTAAACAATCGGTTGTATGAGATATATACTATATATACAACCGATCTCTATGATTTTTGCAGACAACAATATATGCTATATACGTAAGCAATCGGTGAAATTTGAAGCTTATAGCTGTTAAAATGGGGTAGAAATTGCGAAAAGTTTCTTATCTAAACAATCGGTTGTATGAGATATATACTATATATACAACCGATCTCTATGATTTTTTCAGACAACAATATATGCTATATACGTAAGCAATCGGTGAAATTTGAAGCTTATAGCTGTTAAAATGGGGTAGAAATTGCGAAAAGTTTCTTATCTAAACAATCGGTTGTATGAGATATATACTATATATACAACCGATCTCTATGATTTTTTCAGACAACAATATATGCTATATACGTAAGCAATCGGTGAAATTTGAAGCTTATAGCTGTTAAAATGGGGCAGAAACTGCGAAAAGTTTCTTATCTAAACAATCGGTTGTATGAGATATATACTATATATACAACCGATCTCTATGATTTTTTCAGACAACAATATATGCTATATACGTAAGCAATCGGTGAAATTTGAAGCTTATAGCTGTTAAAATGGGGTAGAAATTGCGAAAAGTTTCTTATCTAAACAATCGGTTGTATGAGATATATACTATATATACAACCGATCTCTATGATTTTTTCAGACAACAATATATGCTATATACGTAAGCAATCGGTGAAATTTGAAGCTTATAGCTGTTAAAATGGGGTAGAAATTGCGAAAAGTTTCTTATCTAAACAATCGGTTGTATGAGATATATACTATATATACAACCGATCTCTATGATTTTTTCAGACAACAATATATGCTATATACGTAAGCAATCGGTGAAATTTGAAGCTTATAGCTGTTAAAATGGGGTAGAAATTGCGAAAAGTTTCTTATCTAAACAATCGGTTGTATGAGATATATACTATATATACAACCGATCTCTATGATTTTTTCAGACAACAATATATGCTATATACGTAAGCAATCGGTGAAATTTGAAGCTTATAGCTGTTAAAATGGGGTAGAAATTGCGAAAAGTTTCTTATCTAAACAATCGGTTGTATGAGATATATACTATATATACAACCGATCTCTATGATTTTTTCAGACAACAATATATGCTATATACGTAAGCAATCGGTGAAATTTGAAGCTTATAGCTGTTAAAATGGGGTAGAAATTGCGAAAAGTTTCTTATCTAAACAATCGGTTGTATGAGATATATACTATATATGCAACCGATCTCTATGATTTTTTCAGACAACAATATATGCTATATACGTAAGCAATCGGTGAAATTTGAAGCTTATAGCTGTTAAAATGGGGTAGAAATTGCGAAAAGTTTCTTATCTAAACAATCGGTTGTATGAGATATATACTATATATACAACCGATCTCTATGATTTTTTCAGACAACAATATATGCTATATACGTAAGCAATCGGTGAAATTTGAAGCTTATAGCTGTTAAAATGGGGTAGAAATTGCGAAAAGTTTCTTATCTAAACAATCGGTTGTATGAGATATATACTATATATACAACCGATCTCTATGATTTTTTCAGACAACAATATATGCTATATACGTAAGCAATCGGTGAAATTTGAAGCTTATAGCTGTTAAAATGGGGTAGAAATTGCGAAAAGTTTCTTATCTAAACAATCGGTTGTATGAGATATATACTATATATACAACCGATCTCTATGATTTTTTCAGACAACAATATATGCTATATACGTAAGCAATCGGTGAAATTTGAAGCTTATAGCTGTTAAAATGGGGTAGAAATTGCGAAAAGTTTCTTATCTAAACAATCGGTTGTATGAGATATATACTATATATACAACCGATCTCTATGATTTTTTCAGACAACAATATATGCTATATACGTAAGCAATCGGTGAAATTTGAAGCTTATAGCTGTTAAAATGGGGTAGAAATTGCGAAAAGTTTCTTATCTAAACAATCGGTTGTATGAGATATATACTATATATACAACCGATCTCTATGATTTTTTCAGACAACAATATATGCTATATACGTAAGCAATCGGTGAAATTTGAAGCTTATAGCTGTTAAAATGGGGTAGAAATTGCGAAAAGTTTCTTATCTAAACAATCGGTTGTATGAGATATATACTATATATACCACCGATCTCTATGATTTTTTCAGACAACAATATATGCTATATACGTAAGCATTTTGTGAAATTTGAAGCTTCTAGCTGTTAAAACGGGGCAGAAATTGCGCAAAGTTTTTTATCTGAACAATCGGTTGTATGAGATATATACTATATATACAACCGATCTCTATGATTTTTTCAGACAACAATATATGCTATATACTTAAGCATTTGGTGAAAGTTGAAGCTTCTAGCTGTTAAAATGGGGTAGAAATTGCGAAAAGTTTCTTATCTGAACAATCGGTTGTATGAGATATATACTATATATACAACCGATCTCTATGATTTTTTCAGACAACAATATATGCTATATACGTAAGCAATCGGTGAAATTTGAAGCTTATAGCTGTTAAAATGGGGTAGAAATTGCGAAAAGTTTCTTATCTAAACAATCGGTTGTATGAGATATATACTATATATACAACCGATCTCTATGATTTTTTCAGACAACAATATATGCTATATACGTAAGCAATCGGTGAAATTTGAAGCTTATAGCTGTTAAAATGGGGTAGAAATTGCGAAAAGTTTCTTATCTGAACAATCGGTTGTATGAGATATATACTATATATACAACCGATTTCTATGATTTTTTCAGACAACAATATATGCTATATGCGTAAGTATTCGGTGAAATTTGAAGCTTCTAGCTGTTAAAATGGGGCCAAAATTTGCGAAAAAATATATATATATATATACTATATATATATACTATATATACCACCATATATATACTATATATACCACAAATTTTTATGATTTTTCAGACAACAATATATGCTATATACCTAAGCATTCGTTGAAATTTGAAGCCTCTAGCTCTTAAAATGGGGCAGTAATTACGAAAATTTCCTTATCTGAACAATCGGTTGTGGGTGATATATACTATATATACGACCGATCTCATCAGTTTTTTCAGGCAACAATATGTGCAATATACGAAAGCATATGGAGAAGTTTGAAGCTTCAATCTGTTAAATTGGGTAAGATATTACAAAAATCCTCTTTTTCTGAAAAATCGGTTGTATGGAGGATATATGCTATAGTGGTCCGATCCGGTCGGTTCCGACAAATGTCTAATCGGACACCCAAATACACCCGCTCACCAAATTTTATCAAGATATCTCAAAAATTGAGGGACTAGTTTGCATACAAACAGACAGACGGACAGACGGACAGACGGACATGGCTAAATCAACTCAGCTCTTCAACCTGATTATTTCGGTATACTTAATGGTGGGTCTATCTATTTTCCTTTAAGGACTTACAATTTTCGGTTTCGTGACGAAATTAATATACCATTTCATTTTCATGAAAGGTATAATTATAGACAGTAAGTTGTCGTGGAAGCTCAATGTAGAGGAGAGGGTGTAGAAGGCCTTGACGGCAATTTATGCATGTAAAACAAAAATAAAAATTATGTATTACAAAAAAAAATTAAAAATTAACAGAATTAGCCTGGTGTCATCGGGCCACTTGAGGGCAGTGCGCTGCCACAACGTCCTAGAAAAAAAAGAGTACTGGGGTGTACGTGGGGTTTACCGCCCGACCTCTCTCATTGGGAGTTTACAGCGATTGTTTAGCCTATCCTATACTATGGAGTGGTGGACAGCCACATAAAGAAGAGCCTCCCTCCAAAAATTAGCGGACGTATGCAGGCTACCAATGCTAAGCATTACAGGAGCTATAAAAACAACCCCGACGGTTGCACTGTATACCATTATGCAGATTCCACCTGGCAAAGAACATAGCGTTAACAACGAGGCTCAGTGCCTCGGGGTAGCTTGAGCGCAGACTATGCGACCATCGTAGTATAGCGTCATCAATTACAGGACGAACAGATTACCTGACTCCTTATCTGCGCTTCGAAGTAGCTCTTTGAGCCATAATAGAGGTGGATGGTTGACGCAAGGATGCCCAATGAAAGCTTTAGAAACCATGACCAAACTGCTATTCCTATTACAATAAAAGTGCTTCAGAAAGCAATTATTTTTGCACTTTTAGCTTTTTAGTCCGAAAGAAATTATTGAATTCGGACTGTCATAACTCCGAAAATAAAAGTTAAGTCCGGACTTTTATTTTTTAAGGACAGAATAAAGGTCCGGTCCTATAACTATGGAACCGCTCACCCCAATGAGACGAAATTTTTTCATGAGAGTTTGTTTTAGTTTTTCGTTGACAAATGATACTATAAACTAAAACTTTTAAATGACCAAATAGTTTTCAAATCGGCCGTTTTATAGTTATAGGGCCGGATTTTATTTGTCTATAAAAAGTTCGGATTTAACTTTAACTTTCGTACTTATTGAAAAAAGTTTTTGGCAAAAGGCCAAACAATAAAAAAGATGCATGATTCGCCATGAAAATGCTATGGGTAGCCCTGCGATCCTTTAAATATTGGCCTAGAACATTTTTTTGTCCCGGACTTTATCGGCTCAAAAAAAAAAAGTAACTATTAAACCCTTATTCTGGTGTGCATATTTTAGAGGATTGTCTATCACACATAATTGCCTTTGAAATCTACTCCGATCGGAGTGTTTTATCAATTAAATATTTGTTAATCCACATTTGCATTAATTTGGGCGTGAAGTGTTTTGATTAAAATATTAATTTGTTTACCTAATTATTAATATTCTGTTTGCATATTCGTAGTTTCAATGTTGTTGTTGTGTTAGCGATAAGGACACTCCCCCAAAGGCGTTGGGGAGTGTTGTCGATGTTAATGGTCCTTTGCCGGATGCAAATCCGGCACATTCCGGTACCAAGCCCGATCATTTCGGGAACGATTTGTTATGACCACATGCGACCTTCTTGGCGATACGGCCCTCGCATTCATGAGGAGTTTGGGGTCGCCAGAGCCTCGGCTGTTAATGAAGCAGAATTCGCCACGGATAGGTGAAGTTGACAATTGGGTTTGGAGAAGCTATATATTGTGCTGGCAACCTGAAAGGCACGATAACCTCCGAAGAGATCTAAGGCCGAGCTTCTCTTCCAATTTGTGTCGTGCTCTTCTTGACTTTCCCTACAAATTGGACGGACGGAACCTACATGTTTATGCCGACTCCGAACGGAATCTGCAAGGCAGATGAGTTTTCACTGAGAGCTTTTCATGGCAGAAATACACCCGGCTTGCCATACACTGCCGAGGGGCGACCCCGCTTAGACAAATTTTCTCCTAATTGAAAAACCTTATTTCTAAAATTTTGATGTTGCTTTGCCCGGGGTGTGAACCCGGGGCATACGGTGTGTTAGGCGGAGCCCCCTACCACCACACCACTATGGCCGCCAGGCACACCTACCGCGGGTATTTTCTGACCCCTAACTCGCTGGGGGATCGTAGTTTCAATCGTATAAAACTGTACAAAAAGTTGTGAAAAATTTGTCACAGCTTGTGACTAAAAGCTCGCCAACAATCTAATGCTTCCTCTGTCCGTTGTCACTATGCACAAAGATCGGTATCAGTGGATTTATAAATTAGGTATTTTTGCTCACAAATTAGTTTGATGCTTTCGTTAAATTTAATTACGCTTTCAACTAAGTAAATAAAATGTGGAAAAATAACACTGGTTTACAGACAAAATGCACCAGAGACGCCATTAGGAAATTCCTATGTAAAATCACCCCCTGATTTCTAAAATCAAGGTTATTTTTAATTCTATGGTAAAGTTTTTGAGATATTTACGAATAGCGGTTTTTTCAAAAAAAAAAAAAAAATGTGTCCACTTAATCATATATATCTCAAGAACGAATTGAGCAATTCCAAAATGGTTTGAAGCTTTTAAAAGGTAATAAAATTTGCTATAAACTGCTGTGCATACATAACACATATGTACCAGTAGGGTGCTTAAGTATTAAATGGATATATTTGCTTGAATGCTTATAACTTTTGTATTAGCCCATCCATTTTGTTGAATGAAAGCTTATTTTTTTTGCAATAAAACAGAGCTTAGAGAGAAAAAAACCAATCTGCCAAAAATAAAAAGTTTTCTCGATCCTTCCTCGCAAAGTACACATTTTTTTTTATATTTTTACAAAAAAAAAAAAAATGGAAAAAAACCGTAATAATTGTTCGTTATCTGTGAATCTGCAGGATCTAGCAAAAAGTGTTGTATGCACAGTTTGTAGAAAATTTTATTACCTTTTAAAGGCTTCAAACCATTTAGGAATTGCTCAATTCGTTCTTGAGATATATATGATTAAGTTGACACAATTTTTTTTTTTTTTTAGAAAAAACCGTTATTCGTAAATATCTCAAAAACGTTACCATAGAATAAGAAATAACCTTGATTTTCGAAATCAGGGGGTGATTTTACATAAGAATTTCATAAAGGCGTCTCTGGTGCAGAAAAAAAAAACTTGGAATTTGTGATCCAGTGTAACAAATGGGTAAGATAAACAAAAGCGAAATAAGTAAATAATGGCATAATGATGGAAGAAATGAAATGAAGAAGTGCTGTCAACATTCTTCCTATAGGGCTGGCTTTGTACTTATATACCTTTATTTTTATATATTTATTTACATATTCTATACTAGCAGACCCGGTAGACATTGTTATTCAAATGAAGCTAACGCTGGTTTGTATACTCAGCGGGCTTTGCACACAGAGTATATTAACTTTGATTGGATAACGGTTGGTTGTACAGGTATAAAGGAATCGAGATAGATATAGACTTCCATATATCAAAATCATCAGTATCGAAAATATTTGATTGAGCCATGTCCGTCCGTCTGTCCGTTAACACGATAACTTGAGTAAATTTTGAGGTATCTTGATGAAATTTGGTACGTAGATTTCTGGGCATTCATCTCAGATCGCTATTTAAAATTAACGATATCGGACTATAACCACGTCCATTTTTTCGATGTCGAAAATTTCGAAAAACCTAAAAAATGCGATAATTCATAGCCAAAGGCGGATAAAGCGATGAAGCTTGGTAGATGGGTTGACGTTATGACGCAGAATAGAAAATTAGTAAGATTGTGGACAATGGGCGTGGCACCGCCCACTTTTACAAGAAGGTAATTTAAAAGTTTTGCAAGCTGTAATTTGGCAGTCGTTGAAGATATCATGATGAAATTTGGCAGGAGCGTTACTACTATTACTATATATGTGTTAAATAAAAATTAGCGAAATTGGATGAAGAACACACCCACTTTTTAAAAAAAATTTTTTAAAATTCAAATTTTAACAAAAAATTTTATATCTTTACTGTATATAAGTAAATTAAGTCAAAATTCAACTCCAGTAATGATATGATGCAACAAAATACAAAAATAAAAGAAAATTTCCAAATGGGCGTGGCTCCGCCCATTTTCATTTAGTTTGTCTAGAATACTTTTAATGCCATAAGTCGAACAAAAATTTACCAATCCTTCTTAAATTTGGTACGGGCATAGATTCTATGACGGTAACTGTTTTCCGTGAAAATGGGAGAAATCGGTGGAAGCCACGCACAGTTTTTATACACAGTCCACCGTCTGGCCTTCCTCTCTGCCGTGACACAATAACTTGAGCAAAAACCGATATATCTTGACTAAACTTAGTCCATGTTCTTATCTGAACTCACTTTATCTTGGTATAAAAAATGGCCGAAATCCGACCATAACCACGCCCACTTTATCGATATCGAAAATTACGAAAAATGAAAAAAATGCCATAATTCAATACCAAATATGAAAAAAGGGATGAAACATGGTAATTGGATTGGTTTATTGACGCAAAATATAACTTTGGAAAAAACTTTGTAAAATGGATGTGACACCTACCATATTAAGTAGAAGAAAATTAAAAAGTTCTACAAGGCGAAATCAACAGCGTTTGGAATCTTGGCAGGAATACTGTTAGTGGTATTGCATATATAAATAAATTAGCAGTACCCGACAGATGATTTTCTGGATCACCTGGTCCACATTTTGGTCGATATCGCGAAAACGCCTTCACATATACATCTAGGGGCCACTCGCTTTTAAAACCCTCATTAATACCTTTAATTTGATATCCATATCGTACAAACACATTCTAGAGTCACCCCTGGCCCACCCTAATGGCGATATCTCGAAAAGGCGTCCACCTATAGACCTAATGCCCACTCCCTCTTAAAATGCTCAGTAACACCTTTGGTTATTTACCCATATCTTACACACATTCCAGAGTCACCCCTAGCCCACCCTAATGGCGATATCTCAAAAAGGCGTCCACCTATAGACCTAGTGCTCACTCCCTCTTAAAATGCTCAGTAACACCTTTCGTTTGATACCCATATCGTACAAACATTCTAGAGTCACCCCTGCCCACCCTAATGGCGATATCTCGAAAAGGCGTCCACCTATAGACCTAATGCCCACTCCCTCCTAAAATGCTCAGTAACACCTTTCGTTTGATACCCATATCGTACAAACATTCTAGAGTCAACCCTGGCCCACCCTAATGGCGATATCTCGAAAAGGTGTCCACCTATAGACCTAATGCCCACTCCCTCTTAAAATGCTCAGTAACACCTTTCGTTTGATACCCATATCGTACAAACATTCTAGAGTCACCCCTGGCCCACCCTAATGGCGATATCTCGAAAAGGCGTCCACCTATAGACCTAATGCCCACTCCCTCTTAAAATGCTCAGTAACACCTTTCGTTTGATACCCATATCGTACAAACATTCTAGAGTAACCCCTGCCCACCCTAATGGCGATATCTCGAAAAGGCGTCCACCTATAGACCTAATGCCCACTCCCTCCTAAAATGCTCAGTAACACCTTTCGTTTGATACCCATATCGTACAAACATTCTAGAGTCAACCCTGGCCCACCCTAATGGCGATATCTCGAAAAGGCGTCCACCTATATACCTAATGCCTACTCCCTCTTAAAATGCTCAGTAACACCTTTCGTTTGATACCCATATCGTACAAACATTCTAGAGTCACCCCTGGCCCACCCTAATGCCGATATCTCGAAAAGGCGTCCACCTATAGACCTAATGCCCACTCCCTCTTAAAATGCTCAGTAACACCTTTCGTTTGATACCCATATCGTACAAACATTCTAGAGTCACCCCTGGCCCACCCTAATGGCGATATCTCGAAAAGGCGTCCACCTATAGACCTAATGCCCACTCCCTCTTAAAATGCTCAGTAACATCTTTCGTTTGATACCCATATCGTACAAACACATTCTAGAGTCACCCCTGGCCCACCCCAATGGCGATATCTCGAAAAGGCGTCCACCCATAGACCTAATGCCCACTCCCTCTTAAAATGCTCAGTAACACCTTGCGTTTCATACCCATATCGTACAAACATTCTAGAGTCACCCCTGGTCCACCTTTATGGCGATATCTCGAAAAGGCTTCCACCTATAGAACTAAGGATTACGCCCTTTTAAAATACTCATTACCACCTTTCATTTGGTACCCATATCGTACAAACACATTCTAGAGTCACCCCTGGCCCACCCCAATGGCGATATCTCGAAAAGGCGTCCACCGATAGACCTAAGGCCCGCTCCCTCTTAAAATGCTCAGTAACACCTTTCATTTGATACCCATATCGTACAAACAAATTCTAGAGTCAGCCCTGGTCCACCTTTATGGCGATATCCCTAAATGGCGTCCATCCATAGAACTATGGCCTACTCTCTCTTAAAATACTCTTTAATACCTTCCATTTGATACACATGTCATACAACCACATTCCAGGGTTACCATAGGTTCATTTTCCTACATGGTGATTTTCCTTATTTTGTCTCCATAGCTCTCAACTGAGTATGTAATGTTCGGTTACACCCGAACTTAGTCTTCCTTACTTGTTTAAAATGGGAGTGGCATCACCCCTTTTATGACTAAGCAATATTCTATCTTTCCGGAGCCATAACTCGAAGAAAAATTACCGGATCGTAATAAAATTGGGTACACAAATCTTCCCTATAGCAGGAAATATTTCTAGAAAAAATGGGCGAGATCGGTTAAAGGCCACGCCGACTTTTATATAAAAGATTTTTAAAAGGGTCATAGAAGAAAATAATAAGCTATATCTTAGCGAAAAAGAGCTTTATATCAATAGAATTTTAATTTCTAAATTGAATTATAACATTAACACTGAGTATAAAAAAAATTTATATTTAATATTTATCCTTCCTTACTTGTTGATTTTATTCATTTCATGTTTTTTGTTTGTTAAACCAACCAAAACCACGCAAACATGTTCGTACCGTTTGAAAAGACGGGTACATGTGCGTATATGTAACACTTTTTTTTTTTGGTATAAAAGAGAATTTAGGGGAATTCCGCTTAATCCAAATCTTCTGCTAACGTTCGAATAGCTAAACTGTTGAATAAATAACTCCAATATTCAATAATGCAAAATGGCCTTTATTAAAGTACTTCACAATAACACTGATACTTCAAAACTAATAGCTTGCTTAAATCAAACTGATTGATCGTGCCTCAGGTGGTGCTGCTTTTAAACTGTTCGGTTTCCTCGTTGGCATATTTCTAGGCGTTTCTATTTCTAGAATTTACTAGTTCGCTGAAGATTGCATACTTTTGTGAGTATCTCAGAAATATGCATGTGGATGTGTGAGAACTACTTTGCTGATGATTGCATACTTTTGTGAGTAACTCTCCGCTGCTGTATGTACATATGTGTAGACATAATGATTGATTTGTTTATGTAGACACAAGTGACTGCTTAGTATCGCTTTGAGATGATAGTATCCCTTAGTGTTGCTAATATCCGTCACAATATGTACAAACATACAAGTGAATCTAAAATAAATGCGCTAAAAAACAAATATAAACCGAAAGTTTAAGTTGGCTGATAACTGCAGGTCTTCTAAGCAGAAGTTGACGTGATTGAGAAGGCGGTGTATGAAATGCTATTCAGTGCCACCACAGTTGGGGAATTTTACAGCTACACGGATAGCCCGGTCTGGGAGTGTTTGAACTTACTTGCGCTTGCATCGAACTATTTTGTGATTAAGATTATCTTGGTCCCGGGTCAAAGTGATATCCTGAGCAAATGTCAAGCGGATCCCTAAGCCCGGATTGGTACAATTGCATCGTACGAAGAAGGCTGTAGGGATTTCGGATTTCGGCTGGATACCTGTGGTCTGCTCCTGCATAGATGAGCTTCGAGTCAGCGCAGCAAGCGTTGGGCGGACACCACCCCATGTAGGGTAGATTCTTCTGGTCGACAGTGGATGAGAGGAGGTCTGCGCCGAAATGATTGGGTTCACTAAGGCTGATCTACCAATGGTCATTGCGGTTTTGACAGGACATTCTCCAATGAAAATCCATGCGGTCCGTCTCAATATACTGAAAGCAACCACCCTGCTTCAGCTGTATGGAGGATGATGAGGTGGAATCATTGAGTCACTTTTATGCTTGATTGCCCAGCTTTTGCCAGAACTAGACGAAAGTATTTCGGTCGCGACTCACTTGGATCTCCGCAGGGTTTAGCCAAGATTGAGATCGGCATCATTCGAAATAATATTGTTGCTACGCAACGACTCTCTAAATAGCTATAGCTTACGTCACCGTTATTTTATGTGGTATCACAAAGGACCTTCATGTTGTCCAAGTGAGCTTCCACTACTAGGGCAGCTACAACCTAAATTAACTTAACCTACTGACTGCCCTACCAGATAGATCTAACTTTTGCTTCATGTAGTAACAATACTCGCTTCATAAAATTTTTATATCCATATAATTTAACTGCAATAAACTCCCTTATTCAAATATTAACTGAAGTTACAATACACATATGTATATACATCTAGCAAGTTTGCTGTTAAAGTTTCTAACTCTTACTTACTTACTTACTTAATTGGCGCTTAACCGTCTAAACGGTTATGGCCGAAAAGTTTCTAACTCGCGTGGTATGTTTTAGCATAGTCAATAAATTTACCATGTCTTAACATTGTGCTACTTTTGCATACAAGTCAAGCGGCATAATATATTTATGTACATATACCAACGTACAGCAGTGGTGCACTCGAGAGCTTTGGAAAACTATTTGGCATTAACCTGCATGTCATGTGAGCGCAGCGGCAAAGATTCAGTAAAGCACACGGTTGCCACTTTGGTCCATTTGGGCCAAAAATGGTCCCTTCCCACCCAGTTTGGTCCGTCGACCCCTTTTCTTCAATTTGGTCCTTTTTAGGTAGTTACCACGATTTTGGTACTTTTCTTTCTTTTCCACTCAGGTAAAAATTCACAACATTGCCCAAAAATTTGCCGCACATTCGTTAACCCACATACATATAATTTTGTATTTATTTCAATGGATTTCTCACCATAGAAAATTGCTCAGTCAATAAAAATGTACTAGAACAGTGACATTTCACCTAGGAAATAATTTAGGCGAGGAATTGAAAAGAAAAGTGTTGGCAGATACACTGTCGTTAATTGTTGATGAAACAAGCGACATATGAAAAAACTCTTGTTTTATAATAATTATAATAATAATGGCTAGATATTTCGATCGGTTATTAAACACTTAGTGCAAGACTTTTGTCACTAGTAGAGCTAAAAGTATGTGTTCCAAATGCACGCGTGCCTCTAAGAAATTTGACAGGTTTGCCACTGATGAAGCGTTAAGTTTATTGAATTCAAAACTAAGCAAAAGAGTGAAACTAATTTATTTTATAATAAGTGTACTTGCCACTCACTAAATTTAAGCATACGTAGAGATATTAATAGTTTGTACAGGAATAACTATATCAACGTGCCAAACGAAAAGTGAGGCTGAGTGGAAGCGAGATGCGTTGTTATAATATAAAGATAGAAAGTTATTAAAGTGAATTTTACGGAAAATTGTAAAAGTGACACTGTGACAGTGCCAGAAACGTTTCAAGCTTGTAAAATATATGGAAATAAAAATTGTTTCACGCCTAGCATAGCTTATAGCGAGCACTCTGCCTAACACTTTCAAAATGTTTACAAAGAAATTCTATGCATTACTTCTTGTTTGGCACGTCGATATTTAAATCTTTCTCTCCCAGCTCAATGAGTTCAAGAAATTCCAGGGCTTTTGTGCGGTTAAGCCACACAAGGTAATTTAGTAATAAGTATTTTGGTGCAATAAATATATTAACTGGAAGGCAGAAATACTTCTTGAGGGCGATAACTTTATAAATGTACAATGAATGCGATTAACAAATTTTATTTTTATATTCAGCTTTTGAAGCAAATGCGAAAGATATTTGATTTAGGAAGAAATATTTTCTGTGAAATTTGTGAGCAAAACTAGGTTCAAGACGTTAGGTTGGTGAAAGACATTGACTTATCCTAGAAATGTGAAAATGTAATACCATGAACTACATTTTATTTTTGTTCGTTCAGCTTGAATTAAAGCAAATTATTTACTATGTCTAATAAAATTGTGTGTATGAAACCATGGAAACATGATAAGATTTTATATTTTACAACGAATACGATTCTCTTGTATACCTCTTCATATACCAATAAAACAAAACAAAAATGTTGTGCTTTTTTTGAGATCTGGTCCCTTGTTTCGATGAATTTTGGCGCCAAATGAAAACATGGTGTGGCAACCGTGGTAAAGCAAGCAGTCAATTACTTTTAGCTTGTACTTCAAGCAGTAAACATTTCATTCGTGAATTCTATGCTCAAACATTCTCCATGTAAACACATTCTAATACAAAAAAAATTGCGGTTGTATTCGAAGCTCTGCCGGCGTTGTGCACCACTGACTCGCAGGCACTTAAGGGCCGGCCTCAAATGCGCTTAGCTTACTTTAAGGCTAGGTTTGTTAGCCTAGTCGTATGTCCTACCTTCCCTATTACCCGCTTTCTAGCATTTAACTTTTACACCATTTGATTTCTTATATGCGTACAGCTGTTTAAGGTACCTTCGTAATAGCTGACAATTTGTTACAATTTTATACACGTCGCAGCAACCGACAGCATAGCATGGAAGCTCTAAAGTCCTGAGATAGCATCTTCGTTTTTACTATACATATTCAAAGTAGTCAGTAGTATATACAGATATATTAACCTTGTATAAAAATTAGTTACTGGTAGACTAGTTGCAAGGCTGGTCCAACACTTCAACAACAACTAGTTTTATCGCGATATATTATTAGATGACAAATATCAGATTTTGATAACGATTCTGGAAATTTATATATGATAGGTTTCAGAGGAGGAGGATAGCGAGCTATTGCCATATGGACAACATGGCTTAGCGTGAGCAGGGCTATACTGTCGGAGCCTTTCCAACGAACAGGAAGATTTCACTTCTACCCCTGAATACCTTCTTGACCAAAATAGTTTTCTCCGAGTAGATGACCGATTAATCAACTTTAATCACCCGTATAAAGAAAAGTATCCAGTTATTATCCCTGATGATTCACGGTTCTGCTACGGATTACTTAAATTTTTACGTAAACTATTGATGCATGCGGAATATCAGCGCAGGGTCAGGGCTAGCATATTTCATTACGCGATTGAAATCTAAAATTAAGTTTTGCTTGCATATGTAACTTTAAACCCTGAACCAGCTTCAAGAAAACTTTTGTATCACAAATCATGACAGCCTTACAACCAGAACGGACTTTGCAGGTCCTTTCGAACTCAAATCGTTAAGTCTTAAAAAATCACAAAAAATCAAGGATACATCCGCGTTTTTGTGTGATTTTTTACCAAGGTAATACACCTAGAACCTTGTTCGGAGTTTTAAAACAAAGCTTTTCAAGCTTCTTTATTTATTTGTTAAGCTTTCTGGTCTTCTTATCAAACCTACTTGAGGAGATTGTCTATATTCGCTTGCCAGAAGACGTTACGCAGAATGATTTCTACCTGCTTTAACCAACCTCGTTGTGCATCTCTATTTTAAGGATTATTGCAGTCATCGCAACTTTACATTGAAAGCTGCTTTATATAGATCTGGTCTTATTTGGACTAATTCGATTCCAGTCAGAAAATTCGAGCCAAAAACTTATATTTCTCCAGGCCAGCTTAGCTGGAAATACCATTTATAGCAGATAGCTGTAACGGGCTAAAAATAGCCTGAGCTGTCTTTTGCCTGCATCTTGCCATGCAACTACAAATAGTTTTTGTTAAGAGAAGTAGCTACCATTACACTGCTGCTAGTCTTTCCTTGAATGAAGCGCTGCCTAGAAGCCAAAGTCATAGCGGCCGCATCCACTAAAGCATAATAAATAAATGTTTTGCATGTTGTACTAAATTGTTGGCTGGAATATGCCATTTTATTCTTCTTTATGTCTACTTGTTGCCACCGAAACATATTTAGTCTACGTGTCTTGGTTGCCTGGCACGCAGGCGCTGTGGCAACACTAAATTTACGTTGTCGTTGGCATTTGCGTACGTGTGGGGTAGGTTGCACAGCTCAGAGTGTAGGCATTTGTGTGTGTGTGTGTGTTTATGTGTAGTATGATGCAACTTTTTATAGTTACTATCAATGATTGTTCTGCTGTAATTTGGCTACTGCACTTCCAAGCACAAACAAATGCAACAGTTTGTCGTGTGTATGTGAAAGTACTTTGGGTGAGTGTCACTTTGCCACTGTTGATACGGCAACGTGGCCTCTGCTGATGTCATTTATTTCAGTTACGCCTTTAGCTGGAAACTGCCAAATCGAGCTGCAACTGCCATGCAGTAGTTGCAACTGTATTTTATTTGAGTAAATTGGCGTCTAAAATATTTGTTAAAAAAGCTTTTTATATTTTTAGAAAAAACGAGACTTAGACATATTCTCTCCAAAGACCGCGGCGGTTATTTCTTTCAGCGCAGAAGTAGAATAACTACTAAGACTTGCGTATAGTCAAAAATATAAATATCATGTCATATATGTAGTAATATTTGAGAAAATTTTAATAGCTACACACAATATCTTTAGCATGAGTGATAAACAACCCTAGATTAGGTTTAGGTTACGTTAGGTGGTAGCTGCCCTGATAAGGGAAGCTCACTTGGACAACATGAAGGTCCGTTGTGATACCACATACAGTAAAATAACGGTGACATAGATATGGCTACTTAGAGAATCGTTGGGTAGCAATGATAAAGTACCGAATGATACCGATCTCAACCTTGGATAAGTCCTCGTGAGATCCAAGTGAGTTGCGCCCGAAGTACTTTCTCCTAGTTCTGGCAAAAGCTGGGGAATCAAGCATAAAGTGATTTGATGATTCCAACTCATCATCCTCCATACAGCTACAGCAGTATATCGAGACGTAACGCATGGATACCCATGGGACAGTGCCCTGTCAAAAACCCAAGGACCATTGATAGGTGAGCCTTAGTGAACCCAATTATTTCGGCAGACCTCCTGCCATCCATTTTCGGCCAGAAAGATCTTGCTATCCTGCAAGAGGTGGTGTCCGCCCAAAGTTTGCTGAGCTGACTCGAGGCCCACCTATGGAGGAGCAAACCACAGGTGGCAAGCGGAATCGCGAAATCTCTACAGCCACCTTCATATGGTTCAGTTGTACCGATGGGAGCTAAGAGATCCGCTTGACAGTTGCCCGGGATCTCACTATGGCCCGGGAACCAGATAATCTTAATTATAAAATAGTTCGATGCAATCGCAAGCGAGGTCAGGCACTCCCAGACCATCCCCGATCGCGTAGTTGCACTCAAGGCCTTGATAGCCGCTTGGCTATTAGAGTAGATAATGAATTCTCTAACCGTAGTAGAACTGTTTATTTAGCTCTTGACAAAAGACCCCCCCCCCCCCCCAATCTTTTCGGCTAACTTCGACCCTTCCGTGAACAAGTTAACCGGTCCCCTGCCCCAGATGATTCCTCTTCGCCACTTCTCTATCGGGGGAATGACTGGGGCGAATGTTGTATAGGGAGCAGTTATCGGCATACAATAGTCCGTTCTGTCCGGGATAAAGTCGAACATAGTAAGAAGGCTAGAGTGTCCGAAGTCAGAAAGCCCATAGCCCATATCACGAAGCCTGACCAACGACCGGGCCGCGGCCGCCTTTCCCGCAATATCTACTGGATAAACAGCCGTATCTCGGCTGCCATTTCAAAAATTACCTATCTAGTAACTTGCTTCAAGAACCCCTTCTGAGATTTTTTCCGAAAACGCCCTATTCTGAACCTGATTGGTAAAAATTTCATATAACAAGCTTTTTTAAAAGTACCCCATCTTAAAACTGCGTTGACAGACACCCAATCTCAGAACTTTGTTCATAAACACCCTATATGACCTCAAGAAACTATATTGATTTTATACTGTGACAGGGTATATTTGAAACACAATCTGCCATAGGGCGTTACTTTACCGAATTTCGAAATAGGGCACGATATAATGAAATTCTGATATAGGGTGTTTTCAAAATAGATTCTGAAGTAACACCTTCTTGAAAAAAATTTGAAAGTTTGCTGAGATAGGTAATTCTCGAAACGACAGTCGATTAGGGTTAAGTTGAACTGGATAGTCCATGAGGACGTCGCATATACTAAATGAGTTCTTAATGTTACCAGAAGTTTGTTTAACGACCAAACTCAAAAGCCCTATCAAAAAGCAGACCCTACGTTCCAAAATAACTCCGTCCTCTTTGCTAATACTTGAAGCTATCTAAGATCTATGCCTCTTGCTGCATCTAGATCTGACAGCAGTATCACTCCTAATAGTTGGAGCCTTAGCCGGGTAAGACCAATTTAAAGGCATGTGACGCCAGAAGGCAGTGTCCAGTCAGAATTACTGTCATGAGTCTACAGTCCTCTCTTTTTGGTGATAGGAGTGACTTTGTTAGTCTAAGGTTGAGAGATCTACCGAGTACGGTTAGCGTTCACGCCAACAAAATAATTTATTAGAAATTGATTTAAATAGTACATCTTAGTTCAATTTAAAAAAAAATTTAATTAATTTTGGTTTTTTCGTAGTCTCAATACCTACACCTGGAAGTACTCCTAGAATCGTGAATACAATTATGTAGTATTCCCAAATTTATGTCGCATTAGTTTTGAAACTATCCCGAAAACAATACCGAAAACATTTCCTCAATTATGCTGAAATAGACCCAAATCAATATCAAAAACAACTATAATACTGTATTGAACTAATCTGGAAAACAGTTCCGAAATGTTCTCGGTTTGATCCTGAAGCCATACAAAATATCTCGAAAACGTATCGAAGGCAACTTCGAATTTATTAAGAAGTAATCGAATCGAAAATATTATGAAATAGTACCTCAAAAATATCGAAAACAACTCGAAGATGGTATTGAAATAATGTGGATAACTGTTCCGAATTGTTTTCGGATTGACCCTGAAGCTATACCGATGACAGAATATCTTGAAAACGTGTAGAAAAGAACTTTGTGATTATTATGAAATGATCACGAAAAAGTCTCGAACACAATTCCGAATCGGAAAAGAAATATTGCCGAACTAGTCTTCGGGAAAACAACTTTAAAATAAATCCAATTTAATCTTAGAAAACAATTATGAAGTAATATCGAGCCGACCCCGAAAACAATTCCGAGACTCTGAAAGACGGCCGAATTCGAAAACTTGTAGAAGACAAGTTCGAAATTGTTCAGAAACAGTACCTATACCGGCTTGCATACAATAAAAAAAATGGTCAAGAAATATTGCCGAATACTTAAGTCATTGACGTTGATGGAAAACACGTTCTGGCTCCCGACTATGCCGAAGCGAGAATGGCAATATTCCGGCACAAAAATCACAGGGCACCGAGGAATGACGGACTACCCGCTGAGCTGTTCAAACACGAAGCCGAATAGTTGGTGAAGAGCATGCATCAACTCCTATCCAAAATATGGACGGATGAGCATATGCCTCCAGATTGGAATTTAAGTCTGCTCTGCCCAATCCAAAAGAAAGGCGATCCCGAAAACCACGCCGATTACCACGGAATCAACATGCTTAATATTGCGGGTAAGGTTCTATCTGGCGTAGTGTGTGAAAGACTGAAGCCCATAGTCAACGAACTGATCCTTGGACCTTATCAGTACGGCTTCAGACTTGGTAAATCTACTATCGACCAGATCTTCACGATGCGTCAGATTCTGGAAAATACTTGCGATAGAAGAGTCGACCGACACTCACCATCTTTTTGTCGACTTGAAAGCAGTATTTGACTGCGCGAAAAAAGTTGCAATATCCTTACAAAGTTAATAAAGATCTGCCAAATGACGTTGAGCAACACCGCCAGCTTCATTAGGATTAAGAAGAAACTCTCCGAGCCATTCGAAACCAAACGAGGCTTCAGACAAGGCCACTTCCTTTCGTGCCATTTCTTTTACATAGTGTTGCAAAAGATAATTCCAGCAGCAGAACTAAACCGTGACGGTACAATCTATTATAAGAGCGTATAGTTACTGGCCTATGCTGATGATATTAATGTTACTGGCCTTGACGGATATAAATTTGAGACTGTGAAGGATTTCGTCTGTATGGGAACCAGCATTAACAACAAAACTAACCTCCACTAAGTTGGGAGAGGCAGATGGAGGAAGACTTGACCTCCCTTGATGCTTACAATCGGCGTCGAATTATCGCGAAACAGGCAAAGCTAGCGTGACTTGTTACGAAACGGCCAAAAATCGCTTGGGCGCCAATTAATGATGATGATGATTAAGTTCATTCCAATTTACTGACTTGGTATCTGATTGCGTTCAAATTAACTTATCTATGCATATACAAATTACATGTAACGGCTGTGGAAATTGTTTACGCAAGTGATTACGGGGAATACCTTGAATATCGTAAGCAAATATAATTACGAATCAAAAAGTGATTTTCCCCACACTTTCTACATATGATGTCTCGTTCATAAATTTTGAAAAATAATTTTTTGCATTTTTTTCAATTAATCTAACTTTTGAAATGCACGCTCTCGTTTCCTTTATAAAAAAAATTTAGTGTAAATCTGTGATCACCAAAAGTGAAGCTGTGACTGTGTTGAGAGTATTACCATCGGAGTGGTGGTTATTTAGTCGTTGATTAACGAACAACAATGCGATATATATGAACGCGTGTTTGATAATTCTCAACACAAATAAACAACAGTCCAATCTGATGTTGCTACGACGCTTGCTCAGCGCTACTAAACGAAAGAGATTAATAATATGTGTGAAGTGAGCGCGAATAATTATTCCACTAGCTGACGACCCATAGCGGTGGATAATGTATGTAGCAACATCAATTGAAACCATCTAGTTTGAGTGAAAATAGTAGATAAACTCTTTCATGTTTACAACCTCGACTGATTGCTCTGAGGCATTTATACGAGTCTATTTATGCTAAGCCATCGAACCAGCAATCAGCAGTCAATCACAATAATGTATTGGGAAAAACTGCAATTTGCAACGCCTCACAAAGGGCACATGGCACAAAAAGGCAAACGTTTTTAGCTGGAACTCTGTTCTACATTAGCATATAAAATAGGCACAAAGCAATATTTATAATAATATGCATTTATAACTATCTACATATATATGTATATATTCTTTACTTTCCAATGAATGCATATGCATTGTACTTACTCATATACATATGTATATATAATACAAATTCACAGCACTCACTACTATCTCCAATCGCTGATATTTGATAAAGTCTGTCTTGGATGAAATTGTAGTTTATTGCCCAAGGTGAAACAAGTTGAGCTGTTGGATTGTACAATTTTATTGCTTTTAATATGCTATTGCACATTTTCACATTAATGTGCATTCTATCGGCAACTGGTACACATTTTGTGTAGACTCATGAACTCTGCGTTTAATGTTCAAAACTTGCAGGGATCTGGCTTTCACACATCAGCATTTTGCGCTTATCTTAAAACATTTGAGAGAACTTACAGCCAAAAAAAATTTTATTTTTTGGCTTTTGCAACCCGTTTTGGCCGGTCACTAAGTCGCGCCAGTCGCTTCTTCGTTTGGCTGAAACTGGAGATTGGAACCGTGTGTCCATGTGATGGGTACCAGGTAATAGTCAGGGCGATTCTTTTGCATGCGGTTCAAGCAGCTCACGACCTCAGATCTTTTGTGGGAAAGTATCTTCTAGGTAGCCACTAAACTTCTGTTAGATGATAAGCTAATATCAGAAGCCAAACATCTGGCTTGGCCACTCCAACATAATCGGTTTAAGGACTAGCTGGGAGATTTCATGGGAGGATTAAGCGCCTCGCTATACAAATGTGCATG
Source organism: Eurosta solidaginis (assembly GCF_040869045.1). Taxonomy (NCBI): domain Eukaryota; kingdom Metazoa; phylum Arthropoda; class Insecta; order Diptera; family Tephritidae; genus Eurosta; species Eurosta solidaginis. Next base: position 72,469,233 of record NC_090319.1, read on the forward strand.
TAATAGTTTAAACCGCGCTGAGCGCGTTATGCGCTGGGCTTGGAATCCGCCAAGTAAAACCACACTCAAATGAAAAGTATACCAGATCTATCATATTTCTGTGAAAGAGCTAGCGGAAATCTAACCAAACTTTACATCACCCAAAATCTGCGATAGCCGAGCAAACTGGCTGAATGTTTGGACTTTGATAGGCTGTGTGAAGCTGGCACCCCAAATTGCGAATTGTTGTAATACAACCTATGTGATCAGTGTGCCCAAGGCTAGCCCAGGAAAGCCCCCTTTTTTCGCTAGCTCTCCCTTGGAAGAAATCGTGGTAAAAAAATGTTCATGCTGCGTAAAGCTGGCATCCCAAAATGCAAGTTTTTTAATAAATAAACTATTTAAAAACGTTTACCCAAGGTTAACCCAGGAAAGTCCACCCTTTTTTCGTCAACCAATCTTTAAAAAAATTAATTTCTTAAAAAAAAACTTCAAGTTGATAACCCCTAAAAATCAAAAAAATCTGAAATGATTGTTTTTATATTGTACTTGGTTTGCCGAGGTTAGCTCAGGATAACCAATCCATCTTCTTTGTTAGCCCAACCATGGAAAAATAAATTTTCAAGATACCTGAAGTTGGCACCCCGAAATGCGAATTCTTGAATGATTTGCCCAAGGTTAGCCCAAAGATGAAACTGAAGAAGAGGAGGAAGAACGATGATTATAGTTATCGTCACGGCCGTGAAGATAAAGCAGGGTAAGAAAAGGAAAGGATTAGAAGCAGAGGAGCAGATAATACGTCAAAATTGAAGTCAAAACCGAAGCCGGAAGCAAAACTGGACGGCGTGTAATCAATTAGGTATCGAAGCGTTAATGGGTTGTTATCGATGTGTTATCGATGGGATATTAGCGTGCTACGCGTTTCCTATCGATGAATAATTGGTTTGTAATCTTTGTGTTATCGACGAGATATTGAAGAGTCTTTAACGAAGTATTTTAAATTTTCCATCTATATAAAAGGCTATCGATGAGCTAACTATTTTTTAGCGACGAGGTATCGAGAAAAAATATTGATATGTTATCGAAAAGTGTTCGATTGTACAAAGAAACTTTATAAGTATTTTATCAAAAAGTGATTCATTTGTCATCGGCGTGTTAGCAAGTTGTTAGCGGCTTGTTATCGATTTGCTATCGAAAAGTGGTTTATTTGTTTTCAAAAAGTTATCGCTGTGCTATCAAAATTATACCGATATAATATAGACAATTTATGGATTTGTTATTAAAAAATTATCGATTATTGATTGATTTGTTATCGGAGTAATATCAATGTCTTATCGAAAAGTGGTGTATTTTATTTTGGAAAAGATTCAAGGTTCGATTCGAGCTCAAGGCCAGAACAATAATTTTTTTCAAATGATAATTATTGTTATTTTTTAATTTTTCTAAATTTGAAATTTTGTTTTTGGAATAGTAAGTAGAGTAAATATAGTTGGTAAGAAGGAATAGAAGTAGCAAATTTGCCAGTCAAACAAACTACCGCTGTATAGCAAAATGGTTAGCGCAGCATGCCTAAAGCGTACTGATGATCTAGGCTTAGCACCCTTCGAAATGGATCTATCTGCGCAGCTATGGCAGGTTGTCTGAAAAATTTTCTACTTACTATTCTAAAAACAAAATACAAATTTTCAAATTTAGAAAAATTAAAAAATAACAATAATTATCATTTGAAAAAAATTATTGTTCTGGCCTTGAGCTCGAATCGAACCTTGAATCATTTATCAATAGGCCGATAAAAACAAAAACAATTATTTTGGAAAAGTTCTCTATTCTCTATCAAAACTTTATCGATTTACTTACCAAAACTTACGGCTTTGTTATTTAAAAGACATTGATTGTTTATCGGTTTATAATCCGAAAAGTCCTCGATATGTTATCAAATAGCTCTTGATTGTTTATAGGAGTGTTATCAATTCTTTACCATCGTGTTAACGGAAGATTTTTATTTTCTCAAATTGCCGAAAATTATTTGTTTCCGATAGTTACCTCTGTTGTGGTTTAACACTAAGCTCTAGGCGAGCTCAAGTTAATTTAAAAATAAGTAAGGAAGGCTAAGTTCGGGTGTAACCGAAAATTACATACTCAGTAAGAGCTTTGGAGACAAAATAAGGGAAAATTAACATAGGGTAACCCTGGAATGTGTTTATACCATATGGGTATCAAATTAAAGGTGTTAATGAATATTTAAAAGGCAGTGGGCCTTAGTTATATAGGTGGACGCCATTTCGGGATATCGCCATAAAGGTGGACCAGGGTTGACTCTAGAATGCGTTTGTACGATATGGGTATCAAATGAAAGGCGTTAGTGAATATTTTAAAAGGGAGTGGGCCTTAGCTATATATGTGAAGGTGTTTTCGAGATATCGACCAAAATGTGGACCAGGATGACCCAGAACATCACCTGCTGGGTACCGCTATTTTACTTATATATGTAAAACCACGAACACTATTCCTGCCATGAATCCAAGGGCTTTTGCTTACGCCCATGCTTCATCGCTTTTTTCCTATTTGATATAGAATTATGGCATTTTTTTCATTTTTCGAAATTTTCGATATCAAAAAAGTGGGCGTGGTCATAGTCGGATTTCGGCCATTTTTTACGCCAATATAAAGTGAGTTCAGATAAGTACGTGAACTAAGTTTAGTAAAGATATATCGATTTTTGCTCAAGTTATCGTGTTAACGGCCGAGCGGAAGGACATACGATCTACTGTGTGTAAAAACTGGGCGTGGCTTCAACTGATTTCGCACATTTTCACAGAAAATAGTTACCGTCATAGAATCTATGCCACTACCAAATTTCACAAGGATTGGTGCATTTTTGTTCGACTTATGGCATTAAAAGTATTCTAAGAAAAATTAAATGAAAAAGGGCGGAACCACGCCCCTTTTGAAATTTTATTTTATTTTTGTATTTCGTTGCACCATATCATTACTGGAGTTGAATGTTGACATAATTTACTTATATACTGTAAAGATATTACATTTTTTGTTAAAATTTGACTTAAAATTTTTTTTTAAAGTGGGCGTGTTCGTCAATCCATTTTGCTAATTTTTATTTAGGACACATATAGGAATAAGAGTAACGTTCCTCCCAAATTTCATCATGATATCTTCAACGACTGCCAAATTACAGCTTGCAAAACTTTTAAATTACCTTCTTTTAAAAGTGGGCGGTGCCGCGCCCATTGTCCAAAATTTTACTAATTTTCTATTCTGCGTCATAAGTTCAACCCACCTACTAAGCTTAATCGCTTTATCCGTCTTTGGTAATGAATTACCGCATTTTTTCGGTTTTTCGAAAATTTCGATATCGAAAAAGTGGGCGTGGTTATAGTCAGATATCGCACATTTTAAATAGCGATCTGAGATGAGTGCCCCAGAACCTACATACCATATTTCATCAAGATACCTCAAAATTTACTCAAGTTATCGTGTTAACGGACAGACATGGCTCAATCAAATTTTTTTTCGATACTGATGATTTTGATATATGGAAGTCTATATCTATCTCGATTCCTTTATACCTGTACAACCAACCGTTATCCAATCAAAGTTAATATACTCTGTGTGCAAAGCACGCTGAGTATAACAATCTGCACGAGTATTTGGTACTCAAGAGTACTTAATACTCACGAGTACTTGTTTCTAACGAGTACTTAGTACTCACGGCTACTAAGTACCCGCGAGTACTTTTTACTTACGAGTGCTTAATCCTCACGAGTACTTAGTACTGACGAGTACTTGTTACTCACTAGTACTTAGTACTCACGAGTACTTTGTACTCATGCCTTTTTTCATTATTTCCTTGCATCTTCAATTAAAATTCGCCGTAAATGAATGTTTGAACTTCATTAAGTTCTCTGTATTTAAAATGTTTCATACTTTTAATATATTTTTTAACTGTATTTAATTAGAGAGACATGCTCATATTGCTTTATAAAATTTATTTTTGTTATTGGCATTAGAGAAAATTTTTTTTAACTATATACATATGTAGCTTGTTATGTTTACAATTTCGTAATAAAAATAGTGGCAAAATGTTATCGAAAAGTAAATACCGCTGCTGTACTTTGTGCGCTACATTACACAAAAATATAGCTATAATATTAATCAATATAAGGACGTTTATGGTTATGCTACGTATGCACGATGATGATGATGATGTTAATTACAATGATTGCATAAATATTTTCCAATAAAAAAAATTGATTCATTTTTTTCATAGGTCATAAAAACTTTACGATGTGATGGACAAAGACGATGATGAAATATGCTTTAAAAAGCTTTGAAGGGTATAAGGAAAGCACAACGTACTTGTGTGCGAATAGAGACAAAAAAAAAGGTATTGATGTAAAGAAAACTTTGAGGTGCAGTGAAAAAGAAGAAATGGAAATACGAAGCAATAAAATCCATGCAAAAAAACAAAAAAGAAAAAAAAAAATACTGAGAAACCTCTTCAAAGCATGATGCAAAAAATTTATATAAAATCTTTTTGATATAACATAAATATAAAGAAAATTATATGATGAAATTTTTATACTCAGTTGAGCAGAGCTCACAGAGTATATTAAGTTTGATTGGATAACGGTTGGTTGTACATATATAAAGGAATCGAGATAGATATAGACTTCCATATATCAAAATAATCAGGATCGAAAAAAAATTTGATTGAGCCATGTCCGTCCGTCCGTCCGTCCGTTAACACGATAATTTGAGTAAATTTTGAGGTATCTTGATGAAATTTGGTATGTAGGTTCCTGAGCACTCATCTCAGATCGCTATTTAAAATGAACGATATCGGACTATAACCACGCCCACTTTTTCGATATCGAAAATTTCGAAAAACCGAAAAAGTGCGATAATTCATTACAAAAGACAGATAAAGCAACGAAACTTGGTAGATGGGTTGAACTTATGAAGCAGAATAGAAAATTAGTAAAATTTTTGACAATGGGCGTGGCACCGCCCACTTTTAAAAGAAGGTAATTTAAAAGTTTTGCAAGCTGTAATTTGTCAGTCGTTGAAGTTATCATAACGAAATTTGGCAGAAACGTTACTCCTATTACTATATGTACGCCTAATAAAAATTAGCAAAATCGGAGAAGGACCACGCCCACTTTTAAAAAAAAATTTTTTTTAAAGTAAAATTTTAACAAAAAATTTAATATCTTTACAGTATATAAGTAAATTATGTCAACATTCAACTCCAGTAATGATATGGTGCAACAAAATACAAAAATAAAAGAAAATTTCAAAATGGGCGTGGCTCCGCCCTTTTTCATTTAATTTGTCTAGGATACTTTTAACGCCATAAGTCGAACAAAAATTAACCAATCCTTTTGAAATTTGGTGGGTGAATAGATTTTATGACGCTAACTGTTTTCTGTGAAAATGGGCGAAATCGGTTGATGCCACGCCCAGTTTTTATACACAGTCGTTCGTCTGTCCTTCCGCATGGCCTTTAACACGATAACTTGAGCAAAAATCTACATATCTTTAATGAACTTAGTTCACGTGCTTACTTGAACTCACTTTATCTTGGTATGAAAAATGAACGAAATCCGACTATGACCACGCCCACTTTTTCGATATCGAAAATTACGAAAAATGAAAAAAATGCCATAATTCTATACCAAAAACGAAAAAAGGGATGAAACATGGTAAGGTAATTGGATTGTTTTATTGACGCGAAATATAACTTTAGAAAAAAGTTTATAAAATGGTTGTAACACCTACCATATTAAGTAGAAGAAAATGAAAAAGTTCTGCAGGGCGAAATAAAAAACCCTTAAAATCTTGGCAGATATTACATATATAAATAAATTAGCGGTATCCAACAGATGATGTTCTGGGTCACCCTGGTCCACATTTTGGTCGATATCTGGAAAACGCCTTCACATATACAACTACCACCACTCCCTTTTAAAACTCTCAATAATACATTTAATTTGATACCCATATCGTATATACTCATTCTAGAGTCACCCCTGGTCCACCTTTATGGCGATATCTCGAAAAGGCGTCCACCTATAGAACTAAGCCCCACGCCCTTTTAAAATACTCATTAACACCTTTCATGTGATACCCATATCGTACAAACATGTTCTAAAGTCACCCCTGGTCCACCTTTATGGCGATATCTCGAAAAGGCGAACACCTATAGAACGAAGGCCCACTCCCTTTTAAAAATACTCATTAACACCTTTCATTTGTTACCCATATCGTACAAACGCATTCTAGAGTCACCCCTGGTCCACCTTTATGGCGATATCTCGAAAAGGCGACCACCTATACAACAACCACCACTCCCTTTTAAAACCCTCATTAATACCTTTAATTTGATACCCATATCGTACAAACACATTCTACAGTCACCCCTGGTCCACCTTTATGGCGATATTTCGAAACGGCATCCACCTATAGAACTAAGGCCCACTCCCTTTTAAAATACTCATTAACACCATTCTTTTGATGCCCATATTGTACAAACAAATTCTAGGGTCACCCCTGGTCCACCTTTGTGGCAATATCTCGAAACGGCGTCCACCTATGGAACTAAGGATTACTCCCTTTTAAAATACTCATTAACACCTTTCATTTGATACCCATATCGTACAAACGCATTCTAGAGTCAACCCTGATCCACCTTTATGGCTATATCCCTAAATGGCGTCCACCTATAGAACTATGACCCACTCCCTCATAAAATACTCATTAGTGCCTTTCATTTGATACACATGTCATATAAACACATTCCATGGTTTCCCTCGGTTCATTTTCCTACATGGTTATTTTCCCTTATGTTGTCACCATAGCTCTCAACTGAGTATGTAATGTTCGGTTACACCCGAACTTAACCTTCCTTACTTGTTAACAATAACAATGGTATGTTGGTAAGGGGCATGTCGATTGTAAGTAAGGGAAATTGTAACAGCTGACAAGAACTATTCATGCTAAGTACGTAGTAACGCCCTCAAGTAACAAGTGAATGATGGATTTTTAGTTCATAGTGCAATTGCACAAGAAATTGCAATTCAAAAGCGGATGAAACGAAATAAAAATAAAACTGTAAAATGTAAAAAGGAAACTGGAAGCATAATGTAACAAATAACAAGTTGCAAGCTACATTTACATATATACATTTATACATAGTTAAACTTAAAGCTTCTTACACTTAAGGGATCAGTGAGCTATCATAATTTGAAATGCTTTCCTTGTTGAGGGTAGCCATCGACTATGAGTGCTACAATGGTTGCTTTATAAATATATACATACGTATATATGTATACGTATAGCCGTAGAACTTTTCTATAAAATTATTGATTTGGTTTGCTTTTCCAGCTTGTCGCTCCATTTACTTTGTGCTGTGTACAGGTTGCAGATTGGCTATATTTTGCGTTTACTTCCTGCTGCATTTTTGATTGTGTAATGGAGCTCGATGACTTATGACATGCTACCATTACTTGAAAGGAAGCAAAATTTAGATAGGAAGAAGTTCTTGGAAATATTTTTTTGTTACAATTGAAGAAAATAGATGATTTCTTGAAAACTATTTTCTTTACTTTGAGTATCAAATAGTGGGGGAAAAAATTATTAATGAATGAGAAGTAAGTGCAACGATGTTAGAGCTTTGAAGTTACAAAAACACCATTAATGACTCTGCAGCAGTCGCAGCGTATCCAATGACTTCATCACACATGGTATATTTAATTTAACTTTTATTATCGTCCGGATTTATGCTCTATTAACCACCTCAAGCAGAGCATTCGTGCTTTGCATTTGGCTGGTTTTGAAACACTTTGAAACAGCCACTGCAAGCTAGTGATAGTGAAGCACGCTGTCCGCTTCAAACTACTGTATTATTCTTACTTTGTACTAGCTTATTTTGTTCTTCCCTTATTATCGTGAGCATTAAGATTAAGCTTCCTTTCTACAAATCTCCACCTTCCACTGGCCATCTATCCGAAAAGATTGCTACGATCAACCAGCGCCATACTCAGTGACTGCTTTACTACATCACTCATGCTCTCGGGAACAGCCGGATTCTAAGTGTTGCCTCCTTTTGGCACCTCTGAGAAAGCCGGAGTCTTAGCATTATCTCCCTTTGGCTTACTTCCTTCATTCACATCCGTGGTTGGCACATCGTCACATTTAACGTCCTTTCTCTGACATGCAGCTTTCAAGGTAGTTACTACCTCGCTGTTGGCGCTTATCTGTGCTACAGCTTTAGATCCGGTTGTCTCTCCTACGCGGCTGGTCTGCCTCATGGCCCTCGGCCTAGGTACTTTTTGCCTCTTTAACGCAGATTTTTCGCCTTCAGCCGAACGTTGCCTTTTCATTTTGCCGCTCGAAGTTTCTTCGTCTTCATACCAGTTGCAATACCGAAGGTTCTCCCAGCCTCGAACTGCTTTCTATCTACTTTTACTACCTAACGTGCAAACTCAAAGCGCTCGCTCTCCGGTTCTGTTGGGCGACCAATGCTCTCAATGGACAGCTTTTTGTGCTGCACGGTACTGCTAGAGAATTAACATTTTCCCTTTGCCTTCTACCCTCATCCACTCTACTTTCCCGTTTGATTTGATATGCTTTTCCAAAACGCAGCTCATTGGCTCTGCACTACTTTTGCTCCCCGAGTCCGACGCATCGCTTGAAGTGTTTTTGCTTTCCTTCTCCCATTCTCCTTATTAAAATAAAATCTTAAGTCGATTATCTTGGTCGTACGACCGCCTGCGCGACAAAGCGGACTCAGCCGTCCAATATTAAATATGGGGAAGAAAACCGTCCGCTCTGTGGTAAGGTCATCAATACTTCTTGATGTGGCTCGGTATTGGGAAGGCTCCGTTGGTGAATGTTGCTCAAATTGATTTGCTTATTGGGTACTCAATATATGAGCAGATAACCAAATTTAGGTTAAATATGTGCTAAAAATGCCACACACACTCCCATAAAAATTTCATATGCAAGTTTATTGGTGTATGCGTAATGATCCAAAACATAAAATTTTTACGTTTCACTCGTCTATCAACTCATAGCAGTACGGTTGCCACACCATGTTTTCATTTGGGACCAAAATTCATCGCAAAAAAAGACCAAATCTCAAATAAATGTACCAAATTTTTGAAGTTTTAATTGGTTTAGAAACAATTAGGCAACTCACGAATGTGTCGAATTCTTTGTAAAATCTTTAATTTCAGGTTGTGGTGAAGTACAAAGTTACACACACTTTCATTCTAACAAAAAGCCTTATATATGTAAATAATTGTTTTAACAAAAAGTCATAGTTCTGTTTTATTTACATATAAACCTTATCTTTAAACGGTTTTATTTAGGTTGACTTGACAGGCTGCACGGCTGCACTGCCGTTGTGAACGAATTTTGTAATTAAATGGCGCAAGGATAGAGATATTCACAAAAATCGTATTTGTGGTCCGATTTGGCTCATATTTGGAACACATAATACATACAAGAATAGAAAGCGACCTATGAAAAAAATCGCAGGTAGGTGGCGCAAAGATCGAAATATTAAAAAAATCGTATTTGTGGTCCGATTTGATCCATATTTGGAACACATAATACATGCAAGAATAGAAAGCGACCTATGAAAAAAATCCCCGTTAGGTGGCGCAAGGATCGAGATATTCACAAAAATCGTACTTGTGGTCGGATTTGGCTCATATTTGGAACAAATATTACATACGGTCCGGTAGAGGTGATATCAAAATATTTTGAAGTTGGAGGAGTGACAAGCATACGTGGCGCAGAGTCGTAAAGTCTGTGGAGGAAGGATTATGTATCGAGGCCTTAGATTGTAACAAATTGTCAGGAAAGAGTCCGTGTAATAATGAGTCACTAAATGAACTAAATAGAATGATAAATAATAGGCAATTAAATAAAGACTAAAAACTTAAAAAAAATAATTAAAAAAATTTTTTTAAATTAAACCAGGCATGCTTAACCAACGAAACGATATCATTTCGTTACGATAATCAACGTTAATAAACGAAACGAAGTCATTTCGTTTCGTTTATTAACGTTAAGATCGTCAAATTAACGAAATGATTTCGTTTCGTTTTCTGCCATATCAAAACGAAATCAAATCGTTTATGTTGATTATTAATTTCAAACTATGCTGGCAAAGCTGATTGATGGCGGAGTCATTAAAGGTGAAAGCATTATCCAAGCTGATTGCAACTTTTCTCATGAATTTTGACAGTACGAACATTTCTCAGAGTATTTTTGACATTACCACCAACGAATTACACAAACAAATTACATAGAGTTTGTGTGTGTATGTGCGCTCGTTGTTGCCACCTTACGGCTTCACCATGGCTATAGCATTGCCAGCACAATTCAAACATAAAGTATCACGTTTTCGTTAACGTTTTTAACGTTAACGAAAGCTTTTCGTTTCGGTTAAAAACGAGATACAATTTATCTTGATAATTTCTTTATCGATAATATTTCGAAGTGTTTCAACGGAAACGGTGGAAATTTTTTTATAAACGATTAGCTTAACGTTAAGGTGCATCCCTGAATTAAACGGTTTTATTGAAAACAATACTTACATGAAGTAATAATAATACTAAAAGCTAGAAAATAATTAGGTAGGTCCTAGGTACTAGTCATCACACTCCTCATCAATCTAGGGCGTTGATCAGACAATTAAATAAACGCGTTGGACGCGTCGTTACTACTATTACTATATGTGTTCTAAATAAGAATTAGCAAATTCGGATGACAAACACGCTCACTCTTTAAAAAAAAATTTTTTAAGTCAAATTTTAACAAAAATTTTATATCTTTACAGTATATAAGTAAATTATGTCAACATTCAACGCCAGTAATGGTATGGTGCAACAAAATACAAAAATAAAAGAAAATTTCAAAAGGGGCGTGGCTCCGCACTTTTTCATTTAATTTGTCTAGAATACCTTTAATGCCATAAGTCGAACAAAAATTGACCAATTCTTGTTGAATTTAGTAAGGGCATAGCTTCTATGAGGATAACTATTTTCTGTGATAATGGGCGAAATCGGTTGAAGCCACGACCAGTTTTTATACACAGTCGACCGTCTGTCCTTCCGATCGGCCGTTAACACGATAACTTGAGCAAAAATGGATATATTTTTTAGTTCTCGTACTTATCTGAACTCACTTTATCTTGGTATTAAAAATGGGCGAAGTCCGACTATGACCGCGCCAACTTTTTCGATATCGAAAATTTCGAAAAATGAAAAAAAATGCCATAATTCAATACCAAATACGAAAAAAGGGATGAAAAATATATCATTAGAAAAAAACTTTGTATAATGGGTGTGACACCTACCATATTAAGTAGAAGAAAATTAAAAAGTTATGCAGGGCGAAATCAAAAGCCCTTGGAATCATGGCAGTAATACTGTTCGTGGTATTACATATATAAATAAATTAGCGATACCCGACAGATGATGTTCTGGGTCACCCTGGTCCACATTTTTGTTGGTATCTCGAAAACGCATTCACATATAGAACTGAGGGCCACTTCCTTTTAAAATACTCATTAACACCTTTCATTTGATACCCATGTCATACAACCACATTCTAGAGTCACCCCCGGCCCACCTTTATGGCGATATCTTGAAAAGGCTTCCAATAGAACTATGGCCCACTCCCTTTTAAAATACTCTGTAATACCTTTCATTTGATACCCATGTGATACAAACACATTCCAGGGTTACCCTAGGTTCATTTTCCTGAATGGTGATTTTCCCTTATTTTGTCTCCAAAGCTCTCAGCTGAGTATGTAATGTTTGGTTACACCCGAACTTAGCCTTCCTTACATGTTTTATTTATAGCCTAGATTCAGTACGTGCGAGTTTTGAAATGTACATTTTTTCCACATAATTTTTGTAAGAGAAAAATGTATATTTCAAAACTCCCATTAATTGAATCTAGCCACAGTTCTCAGATTTATTATTGAAAATTCTTAAAGGTTTGAACTGTGTAGTAATGGTCAAAATTCCATTTCACGAGATACGAGAAACTTGTTATTATTAACAATGTTATTATTAAAGTTTCTTGGGTTCTGTTCTCCAACGGGAATAATTTGGCACAAAGCGTTTATATCAGATCTACGTTGATCATTTGTAAAATTATCGCTTTCAAAAAATATTTCTGCTTACTTCCAATAAGAATATTTCTTGGGATAAGATACTTAGTATTCTAAATTATGTACACTGACATTTTTTAAATATCCAATATTTTGATATAATCACTGCACCTAAAATTACTCATATTGATGGAATAATATCAGCAGACTAAATTTTTCTGATTGAACTCTTTAGCGCAGGTCGGAAATATATAGAAATGTTTAATTCTGTAACTGATATTGAATTTGACAGTTGTATATTAGAAATGCTATTAACAAAAATAGAAAATATAGCCGCATCGCAGCGTTGAGAACACAAAAGCCTTGGAATTCCTAAAACTCATCGATTTGTTCTGTGCTGTGTGAGAAAAATTTTAAAATCGGTATCCCAAACGAAAAGTAAAACTTTCAAAATTTTACATAGAATTTCTTTCTAAAACTTTTTTAGGGGTCACTTTTTATTTGGCATGTCGATATTGTTTCACAAACTCTCATTACCTATCGATATGCTTGCACGCGTAACTTGAACATAAAACAGTGGTAAGTGCACTTAATATAAAACAAATTAATCTCATTCTTTTATTTAGTTTTACAAGAACGTCTTCATCAGTGGACAACTCCGCAAATTTCTTTGAGATGCACGTGACTTTGTAACTTTTTTTAAGCTCAAACAGTGACAAAGCTCTATCACGAAAAGTGTTTGATAACCGATCTAAATATCTAGCCACCAAAACAAGATTTTCTGATTGACCGCTTGTTTCATCAACAACTAACGAAAATTGGTTTGCTTCAAGATCCAACACTTTTCTAACCTATCTTCCAGGTGAAGAGCCATTGTTCTGCTACATTTTGTTGACATCAATTCTTTTGTAAGAAATCCGTTGAGGTAAATTATAAATTATATAAGGGTTAATGAAGGTGTGGAAAATTTTGTGGGCAGAGTTTTTTCCTCGGGGAAAACAAACAATCTTGATTACAGGACCAAAATTGTAAAAAAAAACTGACCAGCGCTGCAGAAGACAAAATGGGTTTGGCAAGGACCATTTTTGGTCCAAATGGACCAAAGTGGCAACCGTGCATAGCAGTTTATTATCACACAAAATTTATGCAGTTGAGGTTATAAAAAAAAGTGGGATTGTTAAAATACGAAAATAAACAAAAAAGTTGGAAATTGATTTGTTTGTCACCCAACGGAATTTATATGAGTGCTTTCGAAAATACACAAGCAGTGAAGTTTTATATATCTTGCGCATGAGATTTCATTTATGTTTACTCTAGAAAATGTGTGATATGAAAGGTTTGACGCAGGCATGCTTAACGAACGAAACGATATCATTTCGTTACGATAATCAACGTTAATAAACGAAACGAAGTCACGTTAATTTGACGATCTTAACGCTAATAAACGAAACGAAGTGACTTCGTTTCGTTTATTAGCGTTGATTATCGTAACGAAATGATATCGTTTCGTTCGTTAAGCATGCCTGGTTTGACGATCTACTGTTTAAAGTTTTGTTTAAGAATGTTAACTAAAACTGAGAACTCATTCAATGTAGGAGTATCTGTATCTGTTAGTTTGAGAAAGCATGATGCGATTTTGCACACTTTCACCACTATGTAAATCTTGAGCAGATGTTTGCCATTTTAGGACTTGAATTATGAAAATCGGCCCAGCAGTTCGTCTGTTTTGCTCTAAGGAGCGAAGGCGTTTTAATTTTTTTATACTCAGTTGAGCAGAGCTCACAGAGTACCTATATTAACTTTGATTGGATAACGGTTGGTTGTACAGGTATAAAGGAATCGAGATAGATATAGACTTCCAGATATCAAAATCATCAGTATCGAAAAAAAATTCGATTGAGCCATGTCCGTCTGTCCGTCTGTCCGTTAACACGATAACTTGAGTAAATTTTGAGGTATCTTGATGAAATTTGGTATGTAGGTTCCTGGGCACTCATCTCAGATCTCTATTTAAAATGAACGTTATCGGACAATAACCACGTCCACTTTTTCGATATCGAAAATTTCGAAAAATCGAAAAAGTGCGATAATTCATTACCAAATACGGATTAAGCGATGAAACTTGGCAGGTGAGTTGAACTTATGACGCAGGATAGAAAACTAGTAAAATTTTGGACAATGGGCGTGGCACCGCCCACTTTTAAAAGAAGGTAATTTAGAAGTTTTGCAAGCTGTAATTTGGCAGTCGTTGAAGACATCATGATGAAATTTGGCAGGAACGTTACTCTTATTACTATATGTCTGCTTAATAAAAATTAGCAAAATCGGAGAACGACCACGCCACTTTTTAAAAATTTTTTTTTAAAATTCAAATTTTAAAAGAAAAGTTAATATTTTTTCAGTATATAAGTAAATTATGTCAACATTCAACTCCAGTAATGATATGTTGCAACGAAATACAAAAATAAAAGAGAATTTCAAAATGGGCGTCTTTTTCATTTAATTTTTCTAGGATACTTTTAATGCCATAAGTCGAACAAAAAATGATGAAAAATGGTAATTGTATTGGTCTATTGACAGAAAATATAACTTTAGAAAAAAAACTTGGTAAACTGGGTGTGACACCTACCATATTAAGTAGAAGAAAATGAAAAAGTTTTGCAGGGCGAAATCAAAAGCCCTTGGAATCTTGGAAGGAATACTGTTCGTGGTATAACATATATAAATAAATTAGCAGTACCCGACAGATGATGTTCTGGATCACCCTGGTCCATATTTTGGTCGATATCTCGAAAACGCCTTCACATATACAACTAAGGGCCACTCCCTTTTAAAACCCTCATTAACACCTTTCATTTGATACCCATATCGTACAAACAAATTCTAGAGTCACCCCTGGCCCACCTTTATGGCGATATCTCGAAAAGGCATCCACCTATAGAACTAAGGCCCACTCCCTTTTAAAATACTCATTAACACCTTTCATTTGATACCCATATCGTACAAACAAATTCTAGAGTCACCCCTGGTCCACCTTTATGACGATATCTTGAAAAGGCGTCCACCTATAGAACTAAGGCCCACGCCCTTTTAAAATACTCACTAACACCTTTCATTTGATACCCATATCGTACAAACTAATTCTAGAGTCACCCCTGGTCCACCTTTATGGCGATATCTCGAAAAGGCTTCCACCTATAGAACTAAGGCCCACGCCCTCTTAAAATACTCATTAACACCTTTCATTTGATACTCATATCGTACAAACAAATTCTATAGTCACCCCTGGTCCATCTTTATGGCAATATCTCGAAAAGGCGTCCATCTATAGAACTTAGGCCCACGCCCTCTTAAAATACTCATTAATACCTTTCATTTGATACCCATATCGTACAAACAAATTCTAGAGTCACCCCTGGTCCATCTTTATGGAGGTATCTCGAAAAGGCATCCACCTATAGAACTAAGGCCCACTCCCTTTTAAAATACTCATTAACACCTTTCATTTGATACCCATATCGTTCAAACAAATTCTAGAGTCACCCCTGGTCCACCTTTATGGCGATATCTCGAAAAGGCGTCCACCTATAGAACTAAGGCCCACGCCTTCTTAAAATACTGATTAACACCTTTCATTTGATACCCATATCGTACAAACAAATTCTAGAGTCACCCCTGGTCCACCTTTATGGCGATATCTCGAAAAGGCGTCCACCTATAGAACTAAGGCCCACTCCCTTTTAAAATACTCATTAACACCTTTCATTTGATACCCATATCGTACAAACAAATTCTAGAGTCACCCCTGGTCCATCTTTATGGCTATATCTCGAAAAGGCGTCCATCTATAAAACTTAAGCCCACGCCCTCTTAAAATACTCATTAATACCTTTCATTTGATAACGATATCGTACAAAATAAATTCTAGAGTCACCCCTGGTCCACCTTTATGGCGATATCCCTAAATGGCGTCCATCTATAGAACTATGGCCCACTTCCTCTTAAAATACTCTTTAATACCTTCCATTTGATACACATGTCATACAAGCACATTCCAGGGTTACCCTAGGTTATTTTTACAACATGGTGATTTTCCCTTACTTTGTGTCCACAGCTCTCTACTGAGTATGTAATGTTCGGTTACACCCGAACTTAGCCTTCGTTACTAGTTATATAGTAAACGAAATGCGGATGTTCATGAAGATATGTTTATGTAAAGAATTTACAAATTTAGCAAATTAAGTTTAACAAATTACCAAGTTAAATGCGGGCAACATAGTGTAAGTTTGTTGGGAGGGATTATTCAAATTTACACTTTTCTTATTTTTTTCAGTTTTAAATTAGCGACATGTGGGCTATAGAAAATATAATTATTTGTAAACGATTGTTGGGTACGTTGTTGTAATGTATGAGATTTGGAGCAGCACAAGATCAAACTGGAGTAATCGGTAGAAAAAGGAAGATTTTTGGCGGTTGTAAAGCACATTCTCGTTCCACCCCTTTTTATTGTTAACAAATGTTGTATTCATATATTGGTGTACAATTACTTATGACGCTGTTGGAATGGTCATGAGTTCGAACAGCAAGTACAACTTTTAAACCGCAACTATGGTTGCGCTGCATGGGAGTTTGGAGAATATGCGTTTAAAAACCACCTACCCTAAGATTAGAGCCAGCTATTCCTCTATCGCGATAACTCATGCCATGTACCAAGGGAGAATACGTCTTCCTCCACCGGTCTTTCCAAACTCACTTAAGGTCTCTCATTGATTCCAAATTACAGTCTCTACTTAAATAGTTTTTTGCCCGGGGCATGTGTCAGTAGTAGTACGCCCTTATTATAGATTATACCATCACGGTTTAGTTCTGCTGCTAGAGCTATTTCTCCGACATTATGTTAAAGAAATCGCACAAATTTGAGTCGCCTTGACTGAAGCCTCATTAGGTTTCGAATGGCTCGGAGATATAATTTCCAATCCCTACGGAGCTGGTGGTGTTGGTCAACGTCATTTGGCATAGAAGCACACAAACAACTTCTTTCGCCCTGTCAAAGGTTGCTTTGAAGTCGACAAAAGCATGGTAAGTATCGATGTTTTATCGTGAGTCTTTTGCAGGATCTGACGCATCTTTAAGATCTGGTCGATGGTAGATTTACCAGGTAATCAGTTCTCTTACTATCGCTTTCAGTCTTTCACGCAGTATGCTCGATTGCTTTTCTGGTGAATTGGGCAGGTAGTCCCAAATTTGAATTTCTCACTTCGTCATGTTTTCCATCATTGGCGATTAAGGTAGCAGGTTCATCTTCTCCATCACCAGCTAGCAATGACAAGAAGTGTTCCCTCCAAAACTTACTACAGTCTATGTTGCCGATTGCTTTTTTTTTATTTTTTCAGCGTTCCCAACGGATTGGAGGCGCCACACGGCAATGTCGATCTCACGATTGAGTTGAAACTAACGTTGAAGTTATAGGGCGGCCTTTTATAATGTGTCTCCAGGGTTCTTTTGCAGCTATATTACACTGCCAGAGCTGCCTTTAATATCTTGTAAGCATTCTCTTCCAGCTTAATTTAGCATCGTGAGCTATTTCTAGAAAGATTGTAACATTACTGCCGTGTAGTTTTTATTGGTCGAGAGAGTTTGTTTTGTGAAGTGGATGCGGTTCACATACAGTCCGTTTGTATATATCTTTCCTAGCCTCCATAACTGGCGTTGTTGGTTATTGAAACCATTTTTTATTCAACAAAATTTTAAACCTTTTTGTTTTTACTTTGTAATACATATTACAAAACAAAATTGTTACGAATGTTAGCAACACTAAGGGGTACTGCCAGCTCTATGCCGATGCTAAGCAGTGACGTGAATGCACATCAATAATTTAATCAGTTTGTCTACGCCTATGTACGTACACGCAGCGGATAAGAGATGCACAAACACATGCAGATATCTTATCTGAGATGCTCCTAAAGGTATGCAATTGTAATTGCGGAAGTGTTGCTCACACATACAAACGCATGGGGTATGAGAGGAACTATACAAATTATACATCTGTAGTTGTAGCTGAGAAACTTATAACTAACTAGTAAGTTCTGGAATTAGAAAAGCCTAGAAATATGCAACGAGGAAATCAGACAGTATAAAAAGGCGACAACAGTAGAGGCGAGAATTCAGTTTCATTTAAGCTATCAGTCAGTTTGGTTATTAAGCAAGCTAGTTGCAAAGTATAAGTGTTATTGTGAAGTACTTTAATAACGGCCATTTTTCCATTATTCAATATTGGAGTTATTTATTCCACAGTTTAGCGATATGAACGTTAGCAGAACATTGCAAATAAGGGTATTTGCAGTAAATTCGTTACAATTGGTGTCAGAAGAAGAATTGTTGAATAAATTCCGAAGACTTCGAATACAACTTGGACATGCCAAAGTTAAGTGAATTCAAGATCCAGCAACTGAAGAAGGAGTTGGAGAGCCGTAGATTGAATACAACCGGCATTAAACTAGAACTGCAGGAACGACTACGACAGGCAATGGAATTAGAAGGAATTGACGTGGAAGAGTATGTCTTTCATCTTGATGGAGAGGAAACAACAAAAATGGAAGAGACAGTTACGCAGACAATTACGAGCACAGACTTGAACATGATTTTGGCTGCAATATCTGCACAAACATCGACAGTAACATCAATGTCGTCGCAAATGTCAGAAATGTCGTCAGAAATAACAGCGAAGATTGAAGCACAGGAAACACAAATTTCATCACAACTGGAAGAACAGAAGACGTATATGGTATCCCAACTGGAATCGCAGGAAACCCGTATAACATCACAATTGGAAGAACAAAAGACATATTTGGCATCTCAACTGGAAGCGCAAGAGGCACGTATATCTGAAATGTAGGCACAAATTTCGGAACAGCTATCATCGCAGCTCTTTGTGAAACTGGAGGAGCAGGATGCAAAAATTTTACAACTGGAGGACAAAACTGATGCCGAGATAGAAGCGTTAAAAGGTCGTATGAAGTAGTTACAACTAAACCGCCCAGCTGTTTCAGCGAGTAATCCAAAGGTAAAAACACCATCCTTTGACGGTTCTGTTCCTTTCCAGGTCTTTAAGCTACAGTTTGAGAAGACCGCAGCAGTGAACAACTGGAATGCTGAAGATAAAGCTGCTGCACTGTTCGTAGCATTGAAAGGACCAGCTGCCGAAATCTTACAGACGATTCCAGAGTACGAACGGAACAGTTATGAAGCATTGATGGCCACTGTAGAACGACGGTACGGAAGCGAACACAGGAAACAGATCTACCAAACAGAATTGCAAAACCGGTACAAAAAAGCCAATGAGACTTTGCAGGAGTTTGCGTTGGATGTTGAAAGAATACACTGAAAGGGTAAAAATCCAGAGCTTCATAAATGGCATACGTGATGTGGAAACGAAGCGGGCTACATATGCCAATCCAAAACTAACTTTTGCTGAAACGGTATTGCATGCACTGACTCAGGAAACAGCCTCACTTTTGAGTAAGCCAGCGTACAAAGCTCATCGCGTGGAAGTGGAAAGGCCAGACTGGGTAGACGCAATATTGAAGGCGCTGAAAGGATCGCAAACGCGGAGTGAAAGAGTTATCAAATGCTTCAAATGCGGGAAGCCCGGTCACATTGCACGTCATTGCGATCTTGGTCCTGGTAGTCCCAACTTGGGTGGCCGTAAACGCAAAGCTGGAGGAGATGAGCAAGAGCGTGCCAGATGTAAAAATCGAGAGCTACCTCCAGCTATTGAATGTCCTTTTTTCCCATATTCAATATTGGAGTTATTTATTCAACAGTTTAGCGATACGAACGTTAGCAGAAGATTGCAAATAAGGGGATTTGCAGTACATTCGTTACAATATTAATAAGCACGATTATCCTGTTATTTGTTTTAGTTAATGCTTTCATCCCAACTTTAGTGTTAATTAAATCCACAGCAAGAAACTTGAAAAGAGTTAGATAATCATCAAATCTAAAGACTATAGAACAGTGGTCATCATTTGATTGATGGCAAACGTTTGAAGCCAACAACTGAGAGGACGTGGTAAAGATATTGAGCTTAATATAGTAACTCAACACAGGAGGGGGGGGGGGGGGGGGGGGGAATAGCTAGACTAAATATCGAGAAAGCAATATTAACGACTACATACATATGTGTATGGTTATGGGGTTGAAACTGACATAAAATCGAAAATTTCTGATTTGTTAAAATTTGTGATCACGGTAGGAGGAACTTATAATGGGTATGTCAATCGTAAGTCTCAATTGTATATTGTACGACTTTGTGATTTAGTTGTTATGAGCGCACTTAGAAAACTAGAGAAAGATAAACCATTTGACAAGCACAAAAGCGAAGTATTGAGATATAAAGAAAAAGGAAAATAAAAAAGTTGAGCAGAAAAATTAAGTTGCAATGTAAAAATACAAGGTTATGGAAAAGAAGAAAAGGAAAAGTAAGATAGTTGAAACAAGTAAGAACGGGACTGTCTTCGGCTGTGCCGAAGACTTCATACCTTTCATGAATGGGGCTGAACAATAATCTTATCCCGTTCGTAATCTCCGAATAATCGGATGTATAAGATAAGAAATATATAGTGAACAGATCTACATACCTAAACGATTTTTAAGATAAATATAAAATAAACAAGTAAGGAAGGCTAAGTTCGGGTGTAACCGAACATTACATACTCAGTTGAGAGCTGTGGAGACAAAGTAAGGGAAAATCACAATGTTGTAAAAAGAACCTAGGGTAACCCTGGAATGTGTTTGTATGACATGTGTATCAAATGAAAGGTATTAAAGAGTATTTTAAGAGGAAGTGGGCCATAGTTCTATAGATGGATGCCATTCAGGGATATCGCCATAAAGGTGGGCCAGGCCTGACTCTAGAATTTGTTTGTACGATATGGGTATCAAATGAAAGGTGTTAGTGAGTATTTTAAAAGGGAGTGGGCCTTAGTTCTATAGGTGGACGCCTTTTCAAGATATCGCCATAAAGGTGGGTCAGGGATGACTCTAGAATTTGTTTGTACGATATGGGTATAAAACGAAAGGTGTTAATGAGTATTTTAAGAGGGCGTGGGCCTTAGTTCTATATGTGGACGCATTTTCGAGATATCGCCATAAAGGTGGACCAGGGGTGACTCTAGAATTTGTTTGTACTATATGGGTATCAAACGAAAGGTGTTAATAAGTGTTTTAAAAGGGAGTTGGCCTTAGTTCTATGGGTGGACGCCCTTTCGGGATATCGCCATAAACGTGGACCAGGGGTGACTCTAGAATGCGTTTGTACAATATGGGTATCAAATGAAGGGTGTTAATGAGTATTTTAAAAGGGTGTGGGCCTTAGTTCTATAGGTGGACGCCTTTTCGAGATATCGCCATAAAGGTGGACCAGGGGTGACTCTAGAATTTGTTTGTACGATATGGGTATCAAATAAAAGGTGTTAGTGAGTATTTTAAAAGGGAGTGGGCCTTAGTTCTATAGGTGGACGCCTTTTCAAGATATCGCCATAAAGGTGGGCCAGGGATGACTCTAGAATTTGTTTGTACGATATGGATATAAAACGAAAGGTGTTAATGAGTATTTTAAATGGGAGTGGGCCTTAGTTCTATAGGTGGATGCCTTTTCGAGATATCGCCATAAAGGTGGGCCAGGGGTGATTCTAGAATTTTTTTGTACGATATGGGTATCAAATGAAAGGTATTAATGAGGGTTTTAAAAGGGAGTGGCCCTTAGTTGTATATGTGAAGGCGTTTTCGAGATATCGACCAAAATATGGACCAGGGTGATCCAGAACATCATCTGTCGGGTACTGCTAATTTATTTATATATGTTATACCACGAACAGTATTCCTTCCAAGATTCCAAGGGCTTTTGATTTCGCCCTGCAAAACTTTTTCATTTTCTTCTACTTAATATGGTAGGTGTCACACCCAGTTTACCAAGTTTTTTTTCTAAAGTTATATTTTCTGTCAATAGACCAATACAATTACCATTTTTCATCATTTTTTGTTCGACTTATGGCATTAAAAGTATCCTAGAAAAATTAAATGAAAAAGACGCCCATTTTGAAATTCTCTTTTATTTTTGTATTTCGTTGCAACATATCATTACTGGAGTTGAATGTTGACATAATTTACTTATATACTGAAAAAATATTAACTTTTCTTTTAAAATTTGAATTTAAAAAAAAAATTTTTAAAAGGTGGACGTGTTCGTTCTCCGATTTTGCTAATTTTTATTAAGCAGACATTTAGTAATAAGAGTAACGTTCCTGCCAAATTTCATCATGATGTCTTCAACGACTGCCAAATTACAGCTTGCAAAACTTCTAAATTACCTTCTTTTAAAAGTGGGCGGTGCCACGCCCGTTGTCCAAAATTTTACTAGTTTTCTATTCTGCGTCATAAGTTCAACTCACCTGCCAAGTTTCATCGCTTAATCCGTATTTGGTAATGAATTATCGCACTTTTTCGATTTTTCGAAGTTTTCGATATCGAAAAAGTGGGCGTGGTTATAGTCCGATATCGTTCATTTTAAATAGCGATCTGAGATGAGTTCCCAGGAATGTACATACCAAATTTCATCAAGATACCTCAAAATCGATACATCATCAATCGAATTTTTTTTCGATACTGATGATTTTGATATATGGAAGTCTATATCTATCTCGATTCCTTTATACCTGTACAACCAACCGTTATCCAATCAAAGTTAATATACTCTGTGAGCTCTGCTCAACTGAGTATAAAAACAGGTAGGTACTTTGTGTGAGGATGCAAACTTTCAGGTTTTTTGTGGTCTGCGTGTAAAAACTATGACGTAAACGTAACTATTTGATGAATTTTGAAGCTTCTAGCCGTAAAAAGGGGGCAAAAATTACAGTTACATATGGGGTATATAATATATATACCACCGATCTCTATGATTTTTTCAGACAACAATATATGCTATATACGTAAGCAATCGGTGAAATTTGAAGCTTCAATCTGTTAAATTGAGTAAGATATGACAAAAATCCTCTTTTTCTGAAAAATCGCTTGTATGGAGGATATATGCTATAGTGGTCCGATCCGGCCGGTTCCGGCAATTGTCTAATCGGACACCCAAATACACCCGCTCACCTAATTTTATCAAGATATCTCAAAAATTGAGGGACTAGTTTGCATACAAACAGACAGACGGACAGACGGACATAGCTAAATCAACTAAGCCCTTCATCCTGATTATTTCGGTATACTTAATGGTGGGTCTATATATTTTCCTTTACGGACTTACAATTTTAGGTTTCGTGACGAAATTAATATACCATTTCATTTTCATGAAAGGTATAAACACAGAAGGAAGTAAAACTTCGGAATATTAATACTTAAGACAATGTTGATGAAATGAAATTGAACATGAAAACCAATCTCCACCGGGTTAATGGGTTTATAAACTTCTATAAGCGACAAATCATGTCTGTTGTGCGAGGCTCCTCAACTCAAACAGTTCAAGGTGGTAAAACTATTTTCAACGACAGTCGGTTTAGTACAGTAGTAGATGCTAGTACCGGAACACTACGAATCAATATGCTGTAAAGGAATGCCTTTACTTGTAGGCCGAAAACGTCTCGATTAGAACAATAAATCTCCTATAGGACAGATTTTCTATTCATACCAAACCTTGGTGAAGATCCACGAAAAGAAGATCGCAAATTTTTTATCGAAAAGCTATCGAAAAAATATCGGTCTGTCATTGAAGTACTATCGAAAAGTTGGCACATTTTAACAAACAAACGGCGATTTCTTATTGTAATATATAACGATCATAAACCGATAACTGCTCGAAAACAATCGACAAAGAAATAACAAAAAAAGGAAATACTTAGAGATCAATTGCAGAGCGAGCAGCGTGGCATTCATATGGCTGAGTGGATAAAGGTATCTGCCTTTACAGTAGTATAAAGTATGATTTCGAGTTCAATACTCAGCTCCCGAGAAGCTAGTTGATGAAGAAGTGAAATTCAGAAACATGTCCTAGTAACCATCGCCGTTTGCAAGCTTTGTAATTTTGCTCTAATATCAATAACAAAAACAATTGTATACAGCAATATGAGCACGTCTCGCTAATTAAATCGATAACAATTCGATAACTTTTGGATACCATTTCTTACCATTCCTTTGCTTTCTGTTCTTTCGCAATCAAAAAGTGTATGTGTATTTGTGCAATTTATAGGAATGTTATTCGTTTACAGAAATTCTTTAAGCTAATATACATGTACATATAAAAACACTTAAATGAGCACTTTTTATGTGTTTATAAACCTGCAACGTATTGTTAATACTGTACCGAAACGTTTTGTTGTTGCAAGGCATATACATATGCAACTATATATTGATATTTGACCAAAGCTAATACAGCTTAAAGCTCCATACTTTGTTAGGTAGTTATTTAACTAATGTACATACATATAGGTATACATATACACTTATGTATGAACATAATATTATATAAAAGTAGTGAACACTACTGAATAATACATGAACACACATAGATACAAACTGCAGTAGAAAATACCTACATATGTTTGTGGTAATTGACGCTGAACAGAACGCACATTTTAGTGAAAGGATTAGCAAGTAAGGTACGTAGAAAGGAGTACTGAGTGCTGTTGTCCTGTGGTTAAGTGAACTGCTTCAGCTGAATGCTTAGTGTTTAAGTGACTGGAGCATATGTTTTGCGGTATTGTGAGTGGCATGATGTTCACCGCTTTAAAAAATCCTGCATCTAATTTTCTCATTGGAATTTTTGTTAGATTTTTTTTGTTTAAAAGTTTTTTTTCGTTCTCTTTTAAGTAAATCTCTTGAATCACTGCTTATTAAATATGAGTATATGAATAAGCGTCAAACAAATAACTTTGTTAGCAAAATTGTGAGTATTTTCAATCCTGAAAGCGACGGTGCTAATTTGACAAATGAAATGTAAGAGATTATGGTAATATTAACATTCGTTTTTTGAATGAGGTTGGAATAAAGATGATTAAGTAGTTCACTAGTTTGGGTAGCAGCTATTTAACACCGAACAACTTGTTAAAAAAGTTAGGTTATGTTAGTAAGTTGAGCTGGCCGGTCCGTGCGGGTCTCACATTGAGTGAATGGCAATACCTGGTACTGAATTCGCCTTGAAACAGCACGAAAAAGCATAAAACAGTGGACAACCCATTATTATTTTTGTTGTTTTAAACACAAAACCGCTACCCGAAAGTTTAGGTGCGAGTTTCCTTTACCGAAAATGAATCCCGTTCCCTCCGCAACTAGCAGTGCTGATACTAGCCAGACTGTAGCGAGAACTATTTGTTTGATCTCTCAAAGTTTTAGGTTTATGGGTTGCTGTAGTTTCTCCACAGCTTAGGCAAGCGCTATAGGCCGGTTTCTAGGTCGCTATGATCGTTCCTGAAACAAGTTTTTTTTTTTTTTGTTTTGAAACCTTGCGCCATCTTCCAGTTTCACTTGCAGGATTTGGAGAACTTATTGCTATATGTCAACATCTGCATCAATAAACTTGCACTCACACCACTCATTCCCACGTTGCTTTCTGCCAAGTTGTATATCGCGCACATACCACCCGCGCTGCTGAGTCTATACCTAGCGTCCTTCATATGTCAGGCGGCGTGTCTTTCCTCATTGAATCCATTGTGTTGCAGGTTCGCTGAAAACCTTCCATTAGTAGCGTCTCGAATGCACTCATTGCTTTTGTCTATGCGTGCACAGAGGATCCTGCATAACTGGGCTATGTATATGGGTTGACAGTGTACACTTTCAAGTCCCTGGTGATAAGCCTGCCTTCGATTATGACGGGGCCATTTTAGTATCGTATTCCTTGATAAGAACAAACTTAACTTGCTTGTTGTTAAGTGAAAGTCTGTATTACATATGCCCATAATTCAAACCCGTGCGAAAACGATAAATTTCAAACCATTAGATAATGTCGCATCGTGGGGAGTGAATTTTAAGCCAGTAGGACCTTCCTGGTTAACGCTGGCGATAAATGCGCCAATTCATGGGCGTGAGGGCTGAGGTAAACGTTATGTTACATGGCTTCGTATTGATGCGATTCTCAGCACTCAGCGAAGTTCTTCTATCTTTCTATTAGTAAAACCCTATACGATATTCTTTTAAACATCCTCTTGTGTTTGGCCCAACCCTGATCGATCCACTCTACATTATTTTACTTAACACGTAAATATGTTTCAGTTTTGACTATAATACTTTGGAAAATTTCATATCATTCACCGTTCACTGCACTTATTTAAAAATATATATTATTTTCGGAAATGCATCAGATTATGCATCACTGAATATTGAATGTATTGTGTAAATTTACTAACAAATTATGGTCTCGTAAGCAATGAGCAGTGGCATTAAGTCAATACAAGCACCTGCTGCCCATTGGATTGTTGGGCATTCATTCATTTATTTAGTGAATGGGGAGGCAGCACTGTAAACAATAGGGACCTAAATACATACTTGTGAATGTATGTATGTACATATGTATATGTATGGAGTGTATTGTAACAGCAAATTGCTGGTTTATCTTTGCTATGCTTATGTTATGCAAAGAATGAATGAAGGCGGAAGTTAGCCAAGTTACAGGAAGTACGTAGTACAGTTAGTTGTGGAAGGTGTAAAGAAATATTATTTTGTTAATATTTTTGTTGACTCACAATAAACAAACACCTGTACCTTGTCACGGTACACGTCTGTTGGTATTTGTGGTCAATTGTACCAGAATTGTTATTGTATGTAACATTTTAGAGCCAACGCATTAACCCTCCGATAGATTGTGGCGTCTGGGCAGATGGGAAGGCTTTATTTTCGTGAATAACTTTACTGCTACCCACCCGATCATGAAAAGCTTTAGTGGCTTTTTAAGTTTAGAGGTCTTTATAATAACTCGGAAATCGATATTTTTTTGTCTTTTTATTTTATCTTTTTTTGGTACCAAAGTTGATTATATCACATTTTAGCGTTGTCGTCTGGCTAAGCGAACATATTTTTAGGCCTATAAGACCTCATAGTTCGTATTCATTTCTAAATTTATTAATAAAAATTTAAACTTATTTCTGGGTAATCACTGTGTTCGACGAGTTTTCTTCAAAATTTAAATAACGATTCAAATATTTGTGGATAAAGTTGAAAGTGTCAAATTTCGTCTGGCCAGACGAACACGCTAAGATCTGTTGATTGCATTCACCGCTAATCGGAAGGTACAATGGTGTATGTACAATTTTTACAGCACTAAGCCTCTCCTAAACTGCAGCCGCGTAAATTTTTACATTGAAAGTCAATCAGCAATTAAAGCTACTAGCATCGCCCAGAGTCAAAAACTCCACCAATCTAATATATTAGATGAGGGATATAAAAATTCAAGCTTTTAAGAAATTTCTGCACGTGGAACAAACAAATTTCTCTTTATTTGACATGCGTCACAACACTTTTCATATAAATTCTAATCTTCTGTACAACATGTTGTTATCGTTTTAGTGATAGGGGCACTCTCAAAGAAATTTCTTCTTCAATTTTCGAAAATAATAAAGTATTTAATTGACAAACTTTGATAAACATTGGTAATTCCCATGCATCACTATGTCGCTTGTAAAGAAATACCGTACAACAACAACAGCAATGTAAGCAAATGAGACAGCTACGCGCACATGTGCACAATAACAAAGAGTGGAGACGACAAAACACACACATATACATAGAAGACAACAGCAAATATGAGATGCAGCAGATGAGTGAAGTAAATAAGCAAGAAATCGAAAGGTTGTTCGCGAAAAGTCTAGACCAAACCTGGGCAAAATTTTTTTTTTCTGTAGCATCCAATATATTTTGCCAACTGTATACATAGAATACATCTAACAATTTTGAGATTTTTTAAAATTAATTCATAATTAATAAAACTGAATAAACTTGGTGGGCATGAATGGATTGCACTCAGTAGTGCATCAATTTTTTTTAAGGATTCATTAATACAACTTAATAAACTTGGGTGAACTGCACTCAGTTTTCATCGGCAAAATGAAAATGCAGATGTGTTAGTGAGAGCGCGATGATCGCGCACATCACTTTATGCATCGTTTTGCGTAGTTCATTCGCTTATTAGTAAGCAACAAGACAAGATCGTTTGTTATTAATTTTTTAATGCGCACAATGGCAAGCAAAAGTTTTATAAAATAAAATACATTGCATTTGCGCAAAAGGGTTGGTAAAATAAAATATTTTTCCTTGTGCACCTTGAAAGAAACTAACAAGCGGTCTTTGCTTGTTGCTTGCTAACAACATTCGTCAACATTGCGAGCGAAGCACACAATCGACGTTGCTGCGCCAAATGATCAGCGACTACTAAACTAAAGAGAATAAGAATGTGAAACGTAAACATGAAACGTGTCAATTTAGTGTGCACAATCGTGCCACTATTTGCCGACGTATGGTCCAGACCCTGGGAAAAAAGGCAAATGAGAGTATAAGAGCGGCGCAGCCCAAGTGATCCGTTTGGTTTTAATACGCAATAAGTGAAGTACGCGAATATATTAAATTGAGAATATCTACTACCATAGTAGTGTTTCAAGTAAAGAAAATTTTTTGATATGCTGAATATTTGAGTTTATTTATGCGACAGTTCAGTGATTCGAACGGAAAGCAAATTATAATAGAAAATTCTTGATATTCGCACCAATATGCTTGCATAGTTCATATCAATAGTTATTTTGTGTAAAGAACATTTGAGAAAAATATGCTAAGCACATATTTGTAAAAGAGAAAAGCAGTAAAACTTTAAAACAAGCGCTGTATTTTTTTTATGCCCCATCGAAACTTTTTATTGGATCACGAAACCCCTAACAAATGCATGAAACGTTACTCAAGTCAAGTTGAACAAAAACCAAGCAAAATTTGTCTTATACAACTACCTTAGCTAATTGCTTGTGACTCTAATAAAAAATTAGTTTGGTTCGCACTTTGGGTATTTTGAAAACATTGTAAATGCAGCGAATTTGTGCGCTTTTATTGTTGAGAGTCATAAATTCTAAGCTTTGGCCAAAATTTTACAAAACTTCAGAAGGTTGTTGGCTTGTAAAGTTTCATGAATATGCACCTTTGTAAATAAACTAACGGCAAAACGCGCTGCTGACTTTTGCTAATCCATTTACAATTCTTCTTCTTGCTGTTATAACTTTTTGCAGCTTTTATGTTGTTTACTTTGAAAAATTTAAGAGTTTTTGTTTAAACTTTCTTTAGTGGTTAAATTTAATAGGTACAACAATTTTCTTATTTTATGAAAAACAAATTTCGCCATTAATAGAGTTGTTGTTTATAAAAAGTTTTGGTGTGACTGTACAATTTACAGAGAGTGTGAAAATACCTTTGAGCGTAATTTTTGAGAATATTTCGGAAAAAAGATTTTTTGGTTGTTGTAAACTATTAGAAGCAAAATTAAGTTGCTTTGAAGAACTTTTGTTTTAAACGTTATAATATATGTACATAGAATGAATTGAATTACCTAGGTTGTGACTAAATAAATTAAAAAAAAGGGGGGGGGGGGGGGGTAGGTTAGGTTAGGTTGAACTGGCCGGTCCATGAGAACCTCACATAGACTGAATAAGTCCGTAGTGTTACCAGAAGTTTGTTTTAACGACAAAACTGAAAAACCCTACTAAAAACCAGGACCTATGTTATAAAATAACTCCGCCCTCTTGGCAAATACTAGAAGCTTCCTAGGATTTAAGCCACTTGCTGCGTCTAGATCTGACAGCTGTATTACTCCTAATCCAAGCGCAGGGCAAGAGCACAGAACGTGCTCGATCGTTTCCTCCTCCAGCCCGCACTTCCTACATCTGCTATCACTGACCAGCGCTAATTTAAAGGCATGTGACACCAGAAGGCAGTGTCCAGTCAGAATACCCGTCATGAGTCTACAGTCCTCTCTTTTTAATGATAGAAGCAACTCTGTTAGTCTAAGGTTGTAAGACCTGCATATAATTTTCGATACTTTAGAGCCCCGCGCTTGAACCCACGCCTCTCCTGCTTGGTCGATCATGTGCACCTCTCGCCTTCGCTTAATTTCGCCCAGTCTAATTGGGACGTCTACGGAGCAAGCTTCAAGTGATGCGCCCTTTTTAGCTAGTTCATCCGCTTTTTCATTCCCACCTGTCCCATTTCTCTCCAGGGACTGCTTACACTCTAACACGCATTTAGATGCTGTGATATGCGAGATTATTGCCTTAATTTCTGCTTCACTGTCAATATAAAAGTTTACACGATTACAACTTGGGCTATTTTCTTCCAGGGTTTCTACTGCTTTGGTTACGCCTACTATTTCCGCTTAGAAAACGCTACAATAATCCGGCAGCCTGTAGGATCTGTTTATTTCCGGATCAGTACAGTATACCGCAGACCCTACTCCTTCCACTACTTTGGAACCATCTGTGTACACATGTATCGCCTCGTTCGCCATTTGAGCACCCTTGCGCCAACCGTCCACCTCTATTGTGGCCTTAAGATCGCCCTCGAAGCGCAGATAGGGAATCAGGTAGTATGTTCGTCTTGTGATTGATGACGCTATACTACTATGGCCGTATGGTCGGCGCTCAAGCTGCCCCGAGGCACCGAGCCTGGATGCAGTTGTTAACGCTATGTTCTTTTCTACCAGGTATACAGGTGGAATGTGCAGAATGGCACTCGTTTGTCGATAACCCAGCTGTATTGTTTCGACAATTGGAGATAGATTGAAGTTTTTTTGCTGATAAATTATTATTTATTACTTGAAAAACAATTTGAAAAACCAAAAAAAAAAAATGTTTTAGAATCACACATGGGTTCATGACGCCACAGGAAAGAGAGCTATGTAGAAAGAACTCGATGAATGTAAACACAGTCAAAGGTGTTACGCCAGGCCAAAAGCGGAGTCACAAGCATCATCCACTTACGCAAGGAAGCAAGGGAAATTCGGCAGCTCAAAAGACGGAAGAGTGTCAGGTAGTCCAACCGAAAAACGCAAGTAAGAAAAATATTATTAAGGGCAGGCCTAATGCAATAAAATAAAAAATAAATAAAAAGCTGAGAAGTTGCGACGAATTAAAAGCCCTTGACGTCAAAATTACAGACCTTTCGAAACATCGCGCTCAAAACTGCCACGCTATGTATTCTAATGTACCGAGTACATCTTCTTCCCAGTGAGGCGAGAATAATCCCCGTAAAAGAGAGAAATTAAATGCTGAACAAATAGACGTCTGCTTGAAGAGGCCACGCCTCCAAGGAACTTAAAAAAACATCTCCGTAAGCACTATGAAGAAATCCGCATAAAAGAAAAGGGATATTCTCGAAAAGTCATCGGACTACTAGGCCAACAATTGCACGCTCATAACCTATAAATACAATAAATAAAAGCAAGACTGTCAAGTCCGCTTGTATGCAACACGTCCCCAATATGTGCGCCGAGCTTAAAAGAAACACTCTGGCAAAAGCTGCAGACTTGTCAAAATACCCTATTCAAAACATTCACGCGATGGCTTCTTACGTGCCCAAAACAAATCTTTCACAGTGAGACGAGAATACTCTCATGTAAACGAGAGAGATGAAATGCTGAACAATCAGTTTCTGCTGAATACTCATCTCGGTAAGCACTATGAAGAAATCCGGCTCTTATGAATTCAGCCGTATGAAAAAAAGTTGCATGATGTAAGGCTCTCAGTGATTTCCATTAAAAGGCGTTGGACCAGTATGTCAGAGATTGCACGGTAAATGCCGTTCTTAAACACAAATATCCTAAACTCGCAGTTGAAGAAAGAAACCTCCCTAGAGAGAAGCACAAGCTCACTTTCTATTTTTTAATCCAGAATTAGCCCCGACATACCCAATGTTTGTACCGCTTGTAATGTGTTCCACATGATACAAACCATCCTTTAAATTACAATGTGAAACCAACTGCTCTAACACCCTAATCCCGCTGATACAACCCTGTTGAAACTGCAAGTTTTCGAGGACTTCCGTTAGAGGACATTGATTAAATTACTATTATTAGGGCTGGAAGCACTGCGACCTTTGTGTAGATCTATTGTGCATGACCCCTCAGTGTAGTTTTGTATGTGGATGCTTTTAATGTATCTAAGGACCTCTTCAGGCTTTTTATTCCATATCAAATAGGGATTAAGAGTCACACCACCAAGATGGGAGAGTCTCTGCCTTGCCAAAGCGACGCATTCGCAGAAAATGCGTTTCATCCTCCAGCTCACAGAAACGACAAATTTGAGTATCGGATCGATTAAACGTACTTAGGTGATATCGTAGACAACAGTGTCCCGTAAAGTACCCAGTGAGAGTTCGTGTTTCCTCCCTGCTTAGATTAATGAGTTTTGCTGATATTTTCGTTGCCGGAAGTATAAACGGTTTGGCCTGTCTTTGCCCAGGGCAGTCAATGCAGTGATGTGTGAATTGTTTTCTTTCCCAGTTACTTATAGTTTTCCTGGTATGTGCTTTTGTGAGTCCACAAAACGGCCATAGAATGCTGCTGTAGCACCCTGCTTTGCTAGGTAATCTACATGTTCATTACCTTCATGTCCCTGATGTCCGGGAACCCATCCTTTCTGGCTCCCATGCCATTAAGGACTTCAATACAGTCATCCACTACATCGATTAAATTAGTGAGTGGTCTCACCTATTTCTTCTACGCAACTTTTTTCCTTTAAGCTTAAAGTTCTTACATTTTGATGTTCTTATTTGGTTTCTGTACACCGCCTGCGTCTTTCTTTAGGTTTCCGATTTCACTCAAATCAACTCAACCATTAAGTTACGCGTAACTCGTGGCTGTATACGCCTAACATATTTGCACATTCGTACATCAATTTTACTCAAAAATATTAACATAAGCACATCATTATTCAAGCTAATCCCCTTTATCTCATCACTGCGGTTAGTAAACTTAGGCAACCTGACATAATACGAAAAAAAAGAAAATGAGCGACATTTATCAGAAATTAACCTACGCCATATAGAAAATGATTCAAAAGCAAATCGAGCAGTCAATGGAAATTCAATGAAAAAAGCTTTTAACAAATTTGTTGGTAAATTGTAGCCACCGCATCATTTTATCAGATTTGTGTTAGTGCCGCAGCTTAAATTAGCTGTTTACTCAAATAGATAAAACTTGTACCAAAGCATACAAACAAAACGCTTACAAATCAATTTCGAAAAAAACTTTTATTTCTTTAGTGCGCTTACAAACGCTGATATTTACAGATGTTCCTATTGTTATTGCTGCGGCATATCGCGCGCGTCTCAGCCATTTGTCTGCGACCGGATTACCAAATTGGAAGTTGCTCGTCGTTTAACTGTCAGACTAGCATGGCTGCAGGCTAGGGCGGGTCGATTTAAAAATCGCTCATTGCTCTGTGAAAATCGTATTCTAGGGACCAAAATAAGAAACTTTGCCGAAGGAACCATACCTCTAAAACGAATTCTGATGTCCCCCCCTTTGGGTTGAACTTTTAGGTAGGGGCAATTTCAATTCTACCTGCTGTGTCTTTTGGTGGCTTTAAAAAAACAACACAAGCAATTTTACGATCTGCAATTGTGTCACAGTGATGCCTTGGTTTTAAAAGGGGGTTGTAAAAACGCTAATTTCTAATAATTTTTTTTTAATTTCTTTTATATTACTAAGTTAAATTCATTTTTTCATTTACATATGTTCTGACTAAATAAATTCCTAAAGAGAAAAATAAAATTAAAGAAAAAAAAACTTTTTTAAAAATAAGCCTTTATTATTTTGGTTAATAAAATTAACTAAAAAGTAAACAATAAATTGACTCTAAAGAAATATAACACTTTATAAGTTCATTGTAAGCTTAAACGATAATTAGGCTTTTTCGTCTGCGACAAAAAAATTCTATATTGTACATAATTATATATTTTTAACATTAAAACTTTACACCTAAATTATTAAATCTTACAGTTTATATCACAGTCCTAATTGTTCTAATAAAAAACGTGTTAAATTTTGATGGTATAATTAAGAACATTTAGGATCTCATTTTCTTGCTATCGCAATGTAACACGCTTTTATTAGAACAATTAGGACTGTGATACAAACTGTAAGATTTAATAATTTAGGTGTAAAGTTTTAATGTTAAAAATATATAATTATGTACAATATAGAATTTTTTTGTCGCAGACGAAAAAGCCTAATTATCGTTTAAGCTTACAATGAACTTATAAAGTGTTATATTTCTTTAGAGTCAATTTATTGTTTACTTTTTAGTTAATTTTATTAACCAAAATAATAAAAGCTTATTTTTAAAAAACGTTTTTTTTTCTTTAATTTGATTTTTTACTTTTTAGTTCGTTTTATTAACAAGTAATAGAAGCTTGTTCTTAGAAAAGCTTTAAATATAAGTATAGGGGGTGAAACAAAAACACATTTATCAGTTACATCTGCGTATAATGCGTATTGGAATTTATTAGTACACATTTTATGCGCAGCAACTTCAGAGGTGTATTTAAAGTTTAAAGCATTGTAAATATAAGTATTGAAGTCATGAGCCTGGGCATTCGAGCAATTTTAGTGATGTAAATTGCATGGCGCCAGCGCCAATGCGGTGCCAGCTCAATGGTAGCTCATTGACGAAATTACTCCAAGCGAATTTTTGACGCTTCTTAGTAGTGAGTGCGTAGTACATTTTACTTGCGCTATTGAGTGAAACGACTTTTGTGTGTCAGGCACGAGTTTGGTGTTATTGGCGCTACTGGCAGTGATGACACTGAGCTGTTGACGGTAGCGCTGGTAGTTCAGATTTTGTATCAGAGAAAGAATTGATGACCCGTGTGAATTATTATGGCTTTGGCCGTGTAAATTATTATGGTGTATTTGTATATTTTAGATTTAATGCACAATTAATAACAGTAGTATTGCTAAAGTGCTGCTTAGTTGATGGAATGTCGCTAATTTCTTAGCGATGATCAGCAGATTGTCAATATTTCGTTCAACGGACGCGCGAAATTGCCACATCTGCTCAAATTTTCCAAAGATTTTCCATTCTTGATTTAACTTAAGCTGTTATGCCAATATTTTTCAGCCAGCTTTTTTCAAATAGGTAATTTTTCCAAAAGCAAAATAAATTACAGAAAAGATTACAGGGTTAAACAGCCTTAAAAATTCAGCTATGTTGGTTATACACAGAAATACAACAGAGGGTTGTGTCTCCGCTTTTCGCAAGCGATGAGATTCACCACGCGTGACACGTGATTCACCACGTCCAAATATCACAATCCACGGATAGGTACCGGCGTGTTTGTATGGGACTTAGGCTGTTATGCCAAAGTAAATACAAATCTTTACCGATAACTGTGTTATCGATTAATTTATCGAATTCTAACAAGGTAATATTGCATTGTCATCGGAGTTATACATGTGTGCAAAATTTCAGCTCAATCGGACACCGGGAAGTGTATCAAATTTAACTTGCAAGATTCCATTACAGACAACAAAAGTGAAAGTAAATAAAAGCTTATAATAAACTCCAAAAAGAAAAAACATAGGCATTTCAAAGTGGGATTTTTCAAAATTTGCCCCTACGACCCAAAGGGGGGGACATCAGAATTCGTTTTAAAGGTATGGTTCCTTCGGCAAAGTTTCTTATTTTGATCCCTAGACTATGATTTTCACAGAGAAATGGGCGATTTTTTTGCCTCCCCACAAATCGACCCGGCCTACTGCAGGCCAATTCCTTTGTATGTATGTATGCGTGTGTTTCTAGAGTGAAATTAAACTTTTCTTGAATGCTTTCTTATCGTATTGTCTGCTCATTTGTGCTCTTAAATCTTTTTACATTCAAATTTGTTTGTTTTTTTGCTTCAACGCAAATAAAATACATGAAAACAAGTAAGGAAGGCTAAATTCCGGTGTAACCGAACATTACATACTCAGCTGAGAGCTTTGGAGGCAAAATAAAGGAAAATCACCATTTAGGAATATGAACCTAGGGTAACCCTGGAATGTGGTTGTATGACATGTGTATCAAATGGAAGGTATTAAAGGGTATTTTAAAAGGGAGTGGGCCATAGTTCTATAGGTGGACGCCTTTTCCAGATATCGCCATAAAGGTGGACCGGGGGGGGGGGGGGGGGGGGTGACTCTAGAATGTGTTTGTACGATATGGGTATCAAATTAAAGGTATTAATGAGGGTTTTAAAAGAGAGTGGCACTCAGTTGTCTGTGTAAAGGCGTTTTCGAGATATCGACCAAAATTTGGACCAGGGTGACCCAGAACATCATCTGTCGGGTATCGCTTATTCATTTATATATGTAATGCCAAGAACAGTATTCCCGCGATAATTCCAAGGTCTTTTGATTTCGCCCTGCAGAACTTTTTCATTTTCTTCTACTTAATATGGTAGGTGTCATACCCATTCTACAAAGTTTTTTCTAAAGCTATATTTTGCGTCAAAAAACCAATCCAATCAACATGTTTCATCCCTTTTCTTTGTGGGCGTGGCTTCAATCGATTTCACCCATTTTCACAGAAAGCAGTATCGTCATAGGAGCTATGCCCTTACCAAATTTCACAAGGATTGGTAAATTTCTGTTCGACTTATGGCATTAAAAGTATTCTAGACAAATTAAATGAAAAAGGGCGGAGCCACGCCCATTTTGAAATTTTCTTTTATTTTTGTATTTTGTTGCACCATATCATTACTGGAGTCGAATGTTGACATTATTTACTTATATACTGTACAGATATTAAATCTTTGTTAAGATTTGAATTTAAAAAAAAAAAAAACTTTTAAATTACCTTCTTTTTAAAGTGTACGTTGCCACACCCATTGTCCAAAATTTTTCTAATTTTCTATTCTTCGTCATAAGGTCAACCCACCTACCAAGTTTCATCGCTTTATCCGTCTTTGGTAAGGAATTATCGCACTTTTTCGGTTTTTCCAAATTTTCGATATCAAAAAAGTGGGCGTGGTTATAGTCCGATTTCGTTCATTTTAAATAGCGATCTGAGATGAGCGCCCAGAAACTTACATACCAAATTTCATCAAGATACCTCAAAATTTACTCAAGTTATCGTGTTAACGGACGGACGGGCGGACATGGCTAAATGAATTTATTTTTTTGCCCAGATCATTTTGATATATAGAAGTCTATATCTATCTCGATTAGTTTATGCCGTTACAGGGAACCGTTATGCGAACAAAGTTAATATACTCTGTGAGCTTTGCTCAGCTGAGTATAAAACTGATTGCATAGTATTCGTAGCGTGCCAACCAGCCATCTACCAAACTATAAGAGGCCCCTTTAATGTGATACACTGAGGTTTAGATGGCAAGTACGCCATTTGTTCTCAATCAGATGATGTCAATATGTCAGTGGGTTAATGTTGCGCTGCAGGAATCACTCTGAGTGGTAAAAACGCACACAACTTTGTGGCAGAGAGTGTTCTTGAATCGATTTCTATTTACACTTGTTTTCGTACAAATGAACATTAAAAGATTTTGATTTGCTACTAGAAATTTATCAATTTTATTCAGAGAATCGTCTTTACCTTCCCACTTTGTGCTCTCAATTGGCGTCACATATCGATAAGGCGGAATGGCTGGCTAAGTGTCGCTTCCCGCGGCAGCCGGTTTTATGTACCGGAGCGATGCGAAATTTTTCCCGACCAAGGGCTGCCATTTCATTGCAACCCCATTTAAATTGTAACGTCCCACCCACAACTTGTCATCCTCAGAGCAGATCCTTGCAGTGGTAAACGAATCTTTCTATGAGGGTGCCACTCATAGTGTGTCACGTTGCATCTAACGGGGTGTTCTCTGCTAGATCCCAACATCTGTCAACCCCGTCCTATTTTCATAACTTATCTCTACGATATGCCCCAGGGCGTCAGAATATATACGTTAACGACATCTTTGGCTTCAATTCCTACCTTGGACGATGCTGTTTTCTTAGATGCTCTGGGCTCAGCATCGTGCTACCATGCTGTAATCCAACAACAACGGATACCTTGACACTTTTCCTACGATTTCCCGTCCCATGGCCTTAACAGCACATAGGCGCATGCACCCATCTCTATCCCCAGAGTGACGACGTCTTCCCCCGTTGACTGAGAAGATCACGTAGACTTCATGACACGGCATACATCCGCATAGCTGCGATTTAAGAGACTAAGCTAACTTCAAAATTTGCTTTGCAGACCTGTTCTGGCTACAATGTCCATAGAAAAGATGATGCAAAAAACCGGAGGCTGACCCGCATTTATCACTCACCATTTTATGCAGTATATTATATTCATCCCGACATCGGTCACAGGGACTGTGTCCTGGAACGTCAAGGGCCGGTAGAGGAATTTAGAAATCATCAACATCTGCACCCCTCCTGTCACATGCTGGCCTAGTGGATACTGCCCTGATATCAATGGCCATTTCACGGGGGAAAATGCATTATTCAAGCAGACAGTAAGGGTGAGATGTTAAGATGTTGAGACAGTAGGGGAGATTTTTGTTATGCCTGAAGGGCAGATTCGTAACAAAATCCTCAAGTCTCTTGCCGGCACCAATTGGGACAAAAAAACAAACAAAAAAACGCACATAACCACTTATAAAACCGGCTGCTTGTATGCTACGCGTCATCAATATGGTTGCGGAGCCTGAAAGAAACACACTGGAGGAAAAACTGTAGACCTGTAAAAACACCGCGGTCAGAACTTCTTCGGGATTTCTTCTTATGTAATTTAACTTTTGTCTATATGCTGTACTAGGTCTGACCTTTACAACCCCGATGTACCCAATGTTTGTTCCAATGTATGTTCTTCTTGTATTGTATCCCCACATGACATAAACCATTTCTTCACTTGCAATGTGGAGCCAACGTCTCTAAAACCCTTATCTCACTGATCCAACCCTGTTGAACCAGCAAGTTTCATAGGACTTCCGTTAAAGAATACTGATGCTAATTTGTGATTGGTTGCATCTATTGAGTGGGACGAAAAAGTGGTAGAACAACAACAACAACAACAGCAAGTATTCGAAAATGTTACGGAGGGGGGTTAGGGGCACGTTCAAAATAATCTTGCTAAGAAAAAGTCAATGATAAAAAAGTATTTCCGCACCGAC
The DNA here is from genome assembly GCF_040869045.1 of Eurosta solidaginis. Lineage (NCBI taxonomy): Eukaryota > Metazoa > Arthropoda > Insecta > Diptera > Tephritidae > Eurosta > Eurosta solidaginis. Next base: position 72,508,534 of record NC_090319.1, read on the forward strand.
TTTTGTATATAGGAAGGCGCATAAGTTACAGAGGGTTAAATTATGAAGAGCTATCTTAATCAAGGCCCTCAGCGCAAAGAGGAAGAAGTCTTTGACTTTAAATTGTTCATCGTGATCCTAGTAACGTGGATTCCATAACAAGCATATTAGTCCCAAAATCATTCCTTCCGAAGCCCACTGGGGGACCTATACATATATGAAACAAATAAGCTGCGTTCTGGTGGAGGGGATTCACTTAAGCATGATACAAAAAAAAAAACTTAGAGCCTCCCTCACAACCCAATTTTTACCAATTGACTCATTTTTTTGCTTATCCAATATTTATTTGCAAGCACTTATTCAATTTCTCAATAAATCATACTAATTTTTTTTTTTTTAATTTAAATTCTCATTTCTTTTTCATCACCATATTTGGTTTCAATTAATTTATAGCGCCAGAGATAAGTCAAACTAACGACGAATGTGCTGTCGGTCGCCAAATGACCGTTGTCAGTTTACATTTTTAATTCCAGCCACATTTCCTTGCAAGAGTGGGGGTGTGTATAGGACCTATACTACTGGCTGCTGACATTTGAGGCGTTTGCCCCATATCTGAGCGGCCGCAAAAATTTGTATTCAATAATTCGCATCAGCCAGTGGTGCGCTGATGGGGGTGGTGGTGGCGCCGATGGGTGTCGTTAAGCTTGATTGGTTGATTCTCGCAGATTGGTCAGTAGATCGGTTAACTATTTGCCTGTTGGTCACTTAATAACTTTTAATGAACAAACATTTAATACATATACAAACGCTCATACATACATATGTCCATACGTATGTATGTATCTCTACAATTATACAGCCTTAAGCGTATATAAGCATGACTTGATTGTCGCGTGGGCGTTGCACTGCTACTGCGCACTCACACTTACATACATTCTTGCACATGAATATCGTGAAATGTTACTGCTTTTCTTATTTTTCATTTTATGTATTTTTTTTGGCTTTACACATTTCACCATTTATCAGGCCGTTATTTGTTATGGCTGCTCGCCGGTGGGCCAACCATAAATTACCACCATTTGACTGTAGGCTTGTGTTGGAGCGGTTTAGTTATTTGTATGCCTTTTATAAGCGGGAGAAGTGGTGGGCCCATAAAAAAAATTTAAGGATGAATAGTTGAATCATTTTTTATGTTATGTCATGTTATGTTATATTTTTTATGTTTCCTTTTTGTTGTTCTCTATGCAGTCTTTATTACGCTATGTTATGTTTGATTGCGTTAAGTTATGTTATGTTATATTTTTTTATGTTTCCATTTTTTGTTCTCTACGCAGTCTTTATTATGCAATGTTACAGGCATACCTGCCGCGAGTGTTTTGTTATGATATGTTATGTTGTGTTATACTATGTTATGTTATTTCTGTTATGTTAAGTTATGCCTTTATAAGCAGGGGAAGTGGTGGGCCCATACAAAAATTGTAAGGATGAATAGTTGAATCATTTTGTTTTGTTATGTTATGTCATGTTGTGTTATATTACAACATGTAATATTATGTTATGTTATGTCATGTTGTGTTATATTATAACATGTAATATTATATTATGTTACGTTATATTATATTGTTTAATGTAATGTAGTTGTAGGGTTTTGTTATGATATGTTGCGTTGTGGTATGTTATTTATGTTATTTTTGGTTGTGTTAAGTTATGTTATGTTATATTTTTTTTATGTTTCCTTATTTTGTTCTCTACGCAGTCTTTATTACGCTATGTTACGTAATGCTACATCTATTGAAATCATGAATGCTAACGAATAACAAAATTTTCCGTGAATTGCAGGTTGACAGTTGTAGAGTCCTCTCTGGCTTTCTTATCTAGTCTGCCTTAAACTTAATTTTAATGAAAAGTAATTGGCTCCTTGACAATCTATGGCTTTCGTTATGTGTTCTGGATCACAAGTTACTGTTTTATCCCTTTTTTGGGCAAAGAGATCCATCAACTTAATGCCATAGAATCAAATAAACTTCAAGTATTGCAACAATAGGCATAGGGTACGAAATAGTATTCCAGAAACCTTGCCCACCGAATCAAGTGATGGATGAGGACAAGATACTATATATAGGAAATGCTGTGTTCCTTAACTCCCGGCAAAAAAGAGAGAGGACGGAGAAGAGCTAAAAACGGCATTAAACCCTGAAAGGGGCCAGTTCCTGATGAGATACCTGCAAATGCAATAAGACTACCTGCAAATATCAGTCCAGAGTTTTATCTGCGCTGTATAACAAACGCCTGGAAGCCAGAATCTTCCAGGCAAGGTGGAAGATAGCGCACGTCGTGCTAATTCCGGACGTGTTTTCGGCCGTTAGCTCGACATGGTAGTGAAAATAATTTAAGTGCTTCTGAAAGAACGACTCAGCAGCCCTTAAATAAAGGAGATGTCTGTGTCATCGAAAGCTTTTCTTCAACAATGGGCACTACAAAATATACCATAGAGCAATTCGCAGTTCGGGCACTTTTCTTCTCGCTTACGCAGATAACGGGGCTGCTGTAATTAATGCATGGAGCTGCGAGTTGGCACATTTTAAATAATGCGAGGTTTAAAAAGATGGAACTTAAGCTTACGAAAGCGAAAATTGAGATGAAGAGAGGAATTATCACCATGATTAATATGATGGTTAAACATCATATAAAAGTTCTGTGAAAGATGTATCGACCTCTTCGCGTTCGCTATGGCGAGTACCGAAGAAGATTTAACGATGAGCTGCACGAGCTCCCTTGGTGTGACCAATAGGAAAAGAGAAGAAACGATTTGCGCGCCTTGTTGGACGGCCATAACCATTTAAACGGTTAAGCGCCAATTAAGTAAGTAAGTAAGTACCACAAATAGAAGTATCAAGATACCTGCGTACACCGTAAGGTAGGTACTTTCCATAGGCGGGCTAAAGCCATGTATAAGAAAATACTTGCATTCGCTTCGGACCGTGCAGGAGAAACCTTGGAATCATAGTAAACAACAAGTTGTCGCGGAAGTTCAACGTGGAAGAGGGAGTGAAAAAGTCTTCGAGTGCTTGTAAAAGAATGCTGGCGTGTACGCGGGGCTTATCGTCCTCTATCTCCCTAATTGGGTGTTAGCAAAGATTGTAAAGCCTATCCAACACTTTGGAGTACTTGCTTGAGGGACAGCCATACTAAAAAGAACCATCCTCAAAACATTAGAAAAGGTATGCAGCTTATCAATGCTTAGCAATACGGAAGCTCTGAAGGCAACCCCGACGCGAGTGTGACGGCTGCACTGTACGCCATTCTACACGTTCCACCTGTAGAGCTGGTGGCAAAGAACAAAGCGTTAATCACTGCAACGGCGCTCAGTGTATCGGGACAGCTTGAGAGCAGATCGTACGGGCATGGTTACATACCGTCATCAATTACTAAGCGAACAGATTACCCGATTCCCTACCTGCGCTTTGAAGGGGATCTCAGGGCCAAAATAAAGGAAAATGATTGGCTCAAGGGTACCCAAATGCAAATGACGCGATACACGTTTACACCGATGGTTCCAACTGTACTTAGCTGGGTCCTCATGAAAATTGCGCAAATGAGTAAATCTCATCATTTCAGTCGACAAGTGTTCAAATTCATGGTATCTTCCTTCATGCCTCTCAATACCTTCTCTAGCGCCTAAAATCACTCTTTCGCAAACACAGATTTACCACTGAATTGCCAGGCGAGCTATCCCATGCGTAGCAACTTACAATTTGAAAAATTATCTTTTGTGATTCATATTGAATCCTTGCGCTGTAATTTTTCTGTTCAATTATTGCAAGCTATGATCATGTCATATTGGCGCGCCCAACGTTGGGTATCATTTTTACTTCATAGCTATAGTTCTTCTTGATCAAAGTCACATTTGTGCATACAACGTTGGGCACCATTTTTTTTTATAAAAAATTGGTAACGTAGTAGCTGCCGAAGAAATTCGAAGTATCTTAGGTAGCTTATATCGATCCCTAACAAAGATATTTGTTTCTGTTAAATCATAGTTTATACTGAACTCAGCGACTTATGTGCGCCCCACGTTGCGGGCCACTTTTACCTCGTACACTTTTTAAGATCCCAAAACTAAGCGTTAGGAAAAGGACACAATTTGCCACAAATCTATAGCGACCAGAGATAGTATAGGGGACTATATGAAAACCAACAAGTGAAGATTATTGGCTCCAAAGCTTATAGAAAAATATATTAAAATTAAACAAGTAAAGGTGTCTAAGTTCGGGTGTAACCGAACATTATATACTCAGCGTGAGCTCCAATTGTACATTTCAATTCAGATAAATTACTTTTCTACGTAACACGTGGTACCGCCCGTTTAAAGGAAAAATTTCTCCCAATTTCCTCTTACAGTAAAACTTGATAAGTGAAATATCATTGATTCAAAACTATTTTTTGCTAAGTTATAGTTCTGGTCTACGACCCTCTTAAACTTGTTTTGTATCTAAGTTGCCGTGGTCTTTAACCGATCCCGTCCATTTTTACTAGAAATATTTTCTGCTATAAGGAAAATATGTGTACACAATTTCATTACGATATGTTAATTTTTCTTCGACTTATGGCTCCCGTAACATAAAAATGCTTAGTCATAAAAGAGGGCGGTGCCACGCCCATTTTTTTAAATTTTAAGCTTTTCCTATTTATTGTTATAAATACACTTGGGAAATGAAATAACATTGATATAAATCTCTTTTTTGCAAAGATATAGCTTATTTTATTGGTTCACGGCCCTTTTAAAAATATTTTATATAAAAGTGGGCGTGGTCCTTAACCGATTTCATTAATTTTTTTCTTCAAAGCATTTCCTATAGTAAAGGCAACTTCTCTGACGAATTTTGTTACGATAGGTTTAACGATTTTTGATTTATGATTAATAATATTTGTAAAATTGATTTTATCACAAGTGGGTGGTGTCACGCCCATTTAAAATTTTTTTTTTCAAATTTTTATCAAGAGTCTCAATATCAGCCCAGACGTTAAATTTCAACATTCTAGGTGTATTATTTACTAAATAATCAGGTTTTTGTGTTTTCCAAAATGTTATATATATAAAAAGTGGGCGTGGTTATCATCCGATTTCGCTAACTTTCAATACCAATCTATTCTGGGCTCAGATAAGCTCGTGTACCAAATTTGGTGAAGATATCTCAATATTTACACAAGTTATCGTGTTAGCGGACAGAGGGACGGACGGACGGACATGGCTAAATGAATTTCTTTTTTCGCCCAGATCATTTGTATATATGGAAGTCTATATATATCTGGATTCCTTTATACCTGTACAATCAACCGTTATCCAATCAAAGTTAATATAATCTGTGTGCAAAGCACTCTGTGCATAAAAATTATCGAAGTCATGTGGTTAATTTTTTTTATTAATTAAAACATTTCTTAAATTTTTCATCTCAATTACTTAACTGAATATCACATTTATAAGGGAAATACTTTTGTCATAAATTCTCTCACAATATCAACTACAGACACAAGCCACAGGCCAACAGCTCAGCTCGTGTCCCCCATTTGAACTAGGAAATCAATCAACCACAACTGCCAACAGCCACCAGCCTCAACACTCTATCGCTTTGTTTTCAATGTTTTATGGTAGCAGATGCAATAAAATAAATACACCATAAGCTTAAACGTAATAATAAATAGAAAACCAACAGAACAAAGTAAGCTAAAACAATAATAGTTCCCTGAATTATATACCACCACCACGACCAATCAACGACATTCAGCTGTCCAACCACATCAAGCCCTTCCGTCACAACGCATCAGCACCTAGATTGTTGAGAGAGGTTAAACGCGCCACGTCTAACAAATATAAATAAATAACTCAACTGAACGGCACTACAACCACACTTTAGCTGCTGCTTTATAATATCTGAAGTAATTATACCAACTGTGGCTGATTGATATTATTTGTGGAGAAATTTAAGGTGATTGTTAAGGGAGGAGTGACTAGAAGTGGGTATGTAGTAGGAATATAAGCATAATTGTTTGTTCAAATCTCAAAATGCCTTCTTGAAACCAAATTTCTGCAAGTTGAGATATATAAACTAGCGTGATTGATGATAGTATCATTAACTACTTAATACAAAGCTAGCCTGAGTCTTTCAATCCAAGCCAATTCGAAACTTGGGGAAATTATGTTATTTTACACCTGCATTTTCGTTACTTAGCCAATACAAGCAAAGCTGAAGGGCTCTTGCTTTGTTCATAACTTCATATCCCATTAAATATTCTTGAGAAATCCGCACACCCGTAAACAGCAATGCAGGGCCACTGCTGAGCAAATGTTAAAATAGGTTTTCTATGGAAATAATAAGGAAGCGGTAGTCGAGGAGTTTTTAAGGACCATCAGAAGTCGGTGGGTTATGTTAATCTTTTGGAGCAGATTGCATACTTCCGAAAGTGTTTTTCTTGGGGCCCATGAAATACAGTAAAAACATTGCAGAAAAAATATAGACTCTCTTTTTGGTATAAATAACAATAACAGTTAATTGAAGAACTCGCCGCTTGACATAGGAAATCATGTGTTGCAGCAGAGAATTATTTATTTATTTATTTATTTATTACAGCGTAAGCCTAGTTTGAACAGTATTTATTAAATCACATTGTAGAACTTATCTTATAGGTAAGGTTTTACAATGTTCATATAGTCTGCTTTTAAATACATAAATTTCTTCACAATTTTTTATTTCTTTAGGCAATTCATTAAAGTTTTTAAATCCTTTATGGAAAAGGTTTTGTTTGTCCACTTCATTTCTATAGAGTGGCAGTTTAAAATCATTTTTTCTACGGGTATTAAAATTATGTGTTTCGTTAATATATACAACATTATTTGTTAAGTATTCAGGTACATTAAAAAATAAATAAATGTAAGGCGCGATAACCTCCGAAGAGATCTAAGGCCGAGCTTCTCTTCCAATTTGCGTCGTGCTTCTCTTGATTTTTCCCTACAAATTGGCCGGACGGGACCTACATGTTTTATGCCGACTCCGAACGGCATCTGCAAGGCAGATGAGTTTTCACTGAGAGCTTTTCATGGCAGAAATAAAATCGGAGCGCTTGCCAGACACTGCCGAGGGGCGACCCCGCTTAGAAAAATTTTCTTCTAATTGAAAAATCTTATTTCTAAAATTTTGATGTTGCTTTGCCCGGGAGTTGAACCCAGCGCATACGGTGTGATAGGCGGAGCACGCTACCATCACACAACGGTGGCCGCCAGGTACATTACCCTTTCGTATATTGAAGATCATTTTAATAGTATAATAAAAATAATTTGTTTGACACTTAACCATTTTAGTTTTATTAGCATGCCGCTTTTCGACGCATCTGCCTTTTCCCGTAACACAAATCGCGTACACCTATTTTGCAATATCTGAAGTCTATCTATTTTTGTATCTGGTATAATGAATAAGACTGATGGGCAATATTTAAAATGAGATTCAATCAATGTTTTGTATACAATATCCTTAAACTTTCTATTTATAAATTTACAGGTTCTTTGCATAAAACCGACTTGTTTAGCTATCTTTCCTACAGTGTATCGAATATGCTCATCAAATTTGAGTTTATTGTCAATTACAATCCCAAGATATTTTATTGATTATATTTGCTCTAACATTTCATCTTTCACCCTGAGCTGAATACTCGCAACTACGCTTTCGATTTTTCGGCTAATAACCGTATATTTTGTTTTACTCACGTTAAGTTTAAGTCTGTTACCACATAGCCATTTATATAAAGTATCTAAGTCACACTGCATTTTTGTCAATGCAGTTGTTAAATTACTTTCACTTATTCTAAGCAGAGCATCATCCGCAAACAGTTTTATGTTACAGTACTTTACAGCTTTAACAATATCATTAATATAAATCAAAAATAATAAAGGAGCCAATACAGAACCTTGCGGTAACCCTAATGGGACCGAAATTTCGTTCGATACTTCATCACCGATTATGGCTTTTTGTTTTCTGCCAGTCAAGTAATTTGGAACCACTTTAACTCTTTACTCTGAATTCCCATGACTTTAATTTTCTGGAGCAAAACGTCTCGGTCCACTGTTTCGAATGCCCTTTTCAGATCCAGGAAAACGCAAACAGTGTCTTTTTTGTTATTTAGATCTTCCTTCCTGTTAGAGATCCCTATATTCAATGCCGTTTCACATGAGTGTTTTCTTCTAAATCCCGATTGTTCACTTATTATTAATTTATTGACTTCCAAGTAATTTTCTAACTTATTTTTTATAACTGTTTCCATAATTTTTTCATCACATGGTAGTGTATTTATAAGTCGCATTTCCTCAGGTTTATACGTATTTTTTATTTTTTTTTATTGGTACAATGCCCTTTTCCATGCTTTCATTTATAATATTTGCATAAAAATAAGCTGTATACTCTATTGAATCTTTTAAAACTCCTTCTGATAAAAGATTTTTGCCACCAATTTTGTTCTTGAATAGCCGAACTATTTTGACAATGTCATCTGCTACAACTTTATTAAATTTGAATGTCGAACTGCTCTCAGATACGGTTAAATTTAAATCAAAATGTTCGATACTTTGATTTATTTCTAAAACACTGTTTACGAAAAAGTTATTGAGCTCATTCGCAATTTCGATCTTTTCTTCGATTTGCTTATCTAATATTTGAATTTTGTTTATTTCTTGATGATCTTTTTTCAGGTTCATGGTTTGCTTTAGATTTTTCCACATTTTGGGATAACAAGTTTAAACTGTTTTTGAACGTATATTATTCGTCTGAAAAATTCGACAATAAATTGAAGCTTCGTCGGCTTCTTATCGGTAACAACCTACATGGAAAATTATCGGCTTCTTATCTACGGCGATTAATAATCGCGGAATTATCGTTCTGAAAGCGGCTTGTTATCGTCGAGTCAGCGTCGACATATTTATCAGTAACTTTCTAAAATCAAGCCGATAAGACGTTGATAACAAATTGGTAACATTCCGATAACAAATCGATAACTTTTCGCTGAGAAATCGATGACCTATTTAAAAATAGATCGATAATTTTTCTATAATACCTTATAATATATTGGTATTCTATATCACGCCTATACTATATACTGCTAAATATCCGATTACAAATCAATAACTTTTCTATAAAAACTCGATGATCTTTCGAGAATAAATCGATAATTTTTCGAATATATCTATAAAAAATCGCTAAAATATGAGTGTAAACTCTATTTGTCAAATTATATTTGGTCTTAAATAGCTGATAATTGCGCTATTTCGCCCAAGGCATGGCACAAAGTGTGCTAGAATGTAAGAAATCTCTGGAAAGAATCGGTACAGGGAGAAGCATACATCTATATTGGGTTCAAAGACGTATGGGAATAGATGAGAATGAAAAAGCGGATGAACAAGCTAAAAGGAAGCATCTCTCGAAGCATGCTCAGTAGACATAACATTTAGATTGGCGAGGTTAAGAGTTGTCTAAGATTATGTGTAGGTCTTAAAACCTTAGACTAACAAACTTGCTCCTATAATTAAAAAGAGAGGACTGTAGAATCATGACGCGTATTCTGATTGGACACTGCTTTCTGGCGTCACATGCCTTAAAATGAGGCTTGGTCAGTGATAGCAGAAGCAGAAAGCACGGATTGAAGTAGGAAACGATTGAGCACGTTTTGTGCTCGTGCCCTGCACTTGCCATGCTAAGACTTCAGCTATTAGGAGTGATACAGGTGTCAGATTTAGAAGCAGCAAGTGGCATAGTTAGGACCTATGCCTTTTGTATTTGTCAAGAGGACGGAATTATTTTATAACATAGGTTCTGGTTTTTGAAAGGGTTTTTCGGACTGCTCATTAAACAAACTTATGGTAACACTACGGAGTCATTCAGTCTATGTGAGGTGCTCATGGACCGGCCAGCTTAACCTAACCTAACCTAGCCTTTGCGAATACTCTCCCACTTTTTTCATTACATGTTCGATGTATGTCACTAGACAATTTAACATCAATGTTAGTGTGGTCCTAAGTTTTACAAATTCCAAGACTTTGGGTGCAATGTTTGAAAGCGTACTCTATTTCGAAATTTTCTAGTTAGTAACTAGGCGAACTAAAGACTTGCAAAATCGCTGTACTTTGACCAGTCTCTGCGTTCTGCAAGTGGACCTTACTCACACAGATATTACTCTAGCTGACTAGTGAAAATCAAAATGAGTTTGATTTTGACGGCGAATCAACGCGTACACAGATGACTCACGAGTCAGATGTTCCATGTGTAGACCCCATTAGTTCAGTCAATCCTGATAATCATACTTCGAAATACAACAATAATGTAACTGTGGTATATTGATCAATGAAATAAAATTGAGTAAAAAAGTAAAAAAAAAATCTTTAACGTAAAGATCCAATTAATGTTTAATGTTATAAAAAATTCATGTTAATATATAAAAAGCAACGGGAAATGAATAATAATTTCAATTAATTAAAGGAATTTACAAATAATTTTTGATGCAAAGCAGATAAAAAAAGGTACTACATAAAATGAAAATAGTAGTACAAATATTTTATATACATACATAATGTGGATGTTGGTAGAGGAAAGTAAACAAAGAAACAAATTAATTATAATAACACACAAAGTAAATTTACATTAATTTGCAGCAAAAATAAATTATTTGAAATTTCTATTAAACAGCCATATATATTAGGGGTGTTCGTTATTTGTGGGTTCTTACAAATTCATGGCCTTAACTAAAATTGCAGCAGATTGGCAAGGCTGCCGGTGAGTAAGATAAACATAAAACAAATGTCAACAAAATTAAAATGTAACGCGAGATTTAAAACCCCGTCACATAAGCTGTTTTTCATATAGATGCGTTTTACACAATCGTATGCATTATGAGTAGATTGCACATATTTTTATGGAGAACGGTAGATTGAGCGACACTGGCGCCATCTGACATGTTAAAGTAGCCAACTCATAACTTTTGGTGCAAGAAAAATGACTTTTCCCACTCGTTGCTAACTTTTCTAAAATTTTCACAAATAAAAGCTGCAACATAACGAATAAATAAGACACAAAATATGTTAGCAAGTATTTTTGTTGTATAGGGAGAATGTTTTAAACAGCGCTTCGCGAAATTTTGTATGTGAATGGGCTAGGCGAAATAAACTTCAATTGCCAAGTCTGAAGTTCCTTCATATTTATAAACGCAACATCTTGGTTGATTGTGGCGATTTTACTGGAATACACACGCTTGTGCTAAATGCGTCTATATGAAAAATTTCATTGTGCCGCGGCCTTTAGTTCATTGGTCGCCAAAATTGAAAATGTGGCTATGTTAGTAAGAGTAAGCAAGATATTTGCCAGCAATTAAAACATTTTACGCATTAGCATTTTTTTGCAAAATATCCCTTTTGAAATGCGTAAATACGCAATACTCTCCTCCGATGTTGCTACTCTGCTTGTTCAGCGACTAATAAACCACTGATGACCTGATACGAGACATTCATTCTCTCTTAATTCGTTTCCAGGAATGGGTCTTGAACATCAGCTTTCTGTTCAATCAATTGTAAACAAAAGTTCATTAATTTCCAAGAATGGGTTTTGAACATCAGATGGCTATAGAGTTGCCTAAAATACGCCAAAAAAACTCCAAAAAATCCGTTCGGTTTCATCATTTTCAAATAAATCAGCAAGTAAGCTGATAAAAACTTATTAAAATTTATAAAAAAGGCAAAGTTTTGTAGAAATATTTTGTGGTAGATAAGTGAAAAAATATGAAATGAAGGGCTCAAAACCAAAAGGATCTAAGTGACATTTTTTTTTTAAATTGGGTTTGTAAAGTTATTTGGCAACCCTTTTATCAGATGAGAAGTACGATCGAATGACAAAGCAAAGGGAGTTGAAAAGTATCAGCGAAAGCGAACGGATGTCAATTCAGGACACTTAACTATTATTCATTTTTACAACTAAATCTTTAATGTTTTATTAATTATTATCATTCAATAAATAAACTTAAATTACAACTTAATCGTTGTGAAAGTATTACTCATTCTATCAAACGGCCATCCCGATAGAGTCAGAGTGGAATGTGAACTTCTGCAAAAATTGCAGAAACGCCTACGACGAATTTACATTAAAATATATACGTACAACAGTGTGTGCAAGTGTATTTTTGCAGTCACAACGAGAGACAATTTTTGCAAAGCGCAAACGGCACGCATAGCAAACGACGCAACGAAGCAATTTTTGGAGTCTCAACGGCGACGGTAAAACACACAACGTTACATACACACATTGAGGCGCAAACGGCGCAACGAATAAATTTTTGGAGTTTCAACGGCGATGGTAAAACACACAACGTTACATACACACGTTGAGACAGCATATATGTAAACGTATACAACATATATGTAAAAACAATTGTCAGACGAAATAGGCAAACGTGCACGAACAAGCAATACGAAGAATTTGAATTTGGCGTAGCAACGGCTAACCGAACGATACTGGTAGGCAGCGCTACAACAACAAAGATTGCAACGAAAACCACCCTTATTGTGTGAGCAATAACGAAAGCAAGTAAGCGCAAGCAGACTGGCAAAGAAAAAACGAATAGTTGTCAACGTATAGACAGCGAAAAGCAAAAATTTAATACAATTAATTCAACGACAAGAAGTGATTGTATTAAGACGCAAAAGTAAAATTCTAAGATGTTGAAGTTAACTACGCTTAAAGTTGCTCAACTTAATGAATTATTAAATGCAAATGGTGCAACAACGACGGGCACAAAGGCCCATAAAGTTGCAAAGCTTCAGGAGTTATTGGGAACGGACGAAATCGACCCAGATGAATTGGAGGAGAACAACACAACAAACGCAAGTGAGCTACAAAAACAAATTGATGGACTGAAGTCAGTTATGGTAAAATTGACAACAGCGATCACGACAATGGCACCTATTGCAGGCAGTAGCATCGAAAAAACAAATGTAAGTACGGAAAATGGCGGTACTACACCAGCACCTATAGGTGGAATTGAACATGCAACAAGTGTGCTATATGCACCACGGCAATCAACGATGACCATTCAAGATATGGTTGGAATTCTTCCCGATTTTGACCCAGTTAAAGGCACTATCACGTCAGGGCAATTCGTAACGAAAATTGAACAATTAAAACAGAACTACAAATGGCCTGAGGTAATGGTATTAGTGGCGATACAACATAAATTGAAAGGCATGGCGAAACTTTGGTTGGATGCACAGCCGGTACACAGCAGTTGGTCAGACTTTGTGCAAGCGTTCTATGTAGACTTTCCGACTGGGTATAATACAGCGGAGGTGCACAAACTGATGGCCAACCGAAAACGTAAAAACAATGAAAACTATGTTGAGTTTTATTATGCGATGATATCTATTGGGCGTCAGGGTGCGCTTGATGATTTGTCAATTATTACGCACATAATTAGCGGGTTAAATGATAATGCATTATCAAAGACATTAGCGGCAATGCGATTTAAATCTTGCATCGAATTGCTGACAGCTTTAAAGAATTTAAAGGCAATGAGCAACCAAATGACGATGAATACAGGTACAACACAGCAGCCAATAAAAGTAGAGGGCAAGTCCAACGTTAGGACTCCAGGGCAAGTAAAGTGTTACAATTGTAACGAGCTTGGACATATAGCGGCTAAGTCTTCACAGCCACAACGTAGGCTCAGGTGTACATCATGCTCAAAGACAGGTCACATCGCGAAAGATTGTACGAATAATAAGGCTACGGTGTTGAAGATTTCTAATGATAAGTACGTTAAGGAGGAGACTACTCCAGTAACAAAACAAATCGAAGTGGACGGCAAATCTGTAAATGCTTTTGTCGACACTGGCAGTGGATGTTCGTTCATTAAGAAAACAGTAGCAGACCGTATGCATAACAAAGTTAAGGTGCAAAAGCAATTTATTGGTTTCGGTGGGTGCAAGGTTGAAGCATCTGAAAAACTAGAGGCAAAGATAACGATGGAGAATATGCAACGACAGGCGACCTTGTATGTTGTAGAAGATAAGCTGCTACCTGATGACGTTTTATTGGGTCGCGATATACTACAAGAATATGGCTATCGTCTAGTTGTTGATCACGGAGTCTATCATATCAACGAAGGCGATTATAATTTTAATATATCGAACGATTTATGCATCGAAGAGCGTGGTAAGGTGCTAGATCTTTTACTAATGTTTAAGTCTTGTTTTGCAGAAGACATTTGTGACATTGGGCGAGTAAAGGGTACCGAGATGTCAATTCAGGTAACGACAGATAAACCGATTATAGGAAAGCGATACCAGGTTCCGTTTTCGCAGCGTCCAATATTGTCGGATATAGTTCGTAAACTACTGGATTGTGGTATCATACGGAAAAGCGATTCACCAAATGCTGCATCAGTATTGCTGGTAAAAAAGAGCAACGGGGAAAGTCGAATGTGTGTCGACTTCCGAAGTCTCAACGAAGTTACGGTTAAGAAAAATTATATCATGCCAGTGGTAGAGGAACAACTCTCACGTTTAGCAGGAAATAAGTTTTTTACCACTGTTGACATGACGTCAGGCTATTATCAGGTTCCATTGGCGGAGGAATCTAAGAAGTATACGGCATTTTTGACACCAGAGGGTCTTTTTGAACATAATGTGATGCCCTTCGGGTTGGTCAATGCGCCGATGGTCTTCCAAGAAGTCATCGTTAACGTTATAAAGACGATGAAGCATTCAGATAAGGTCATCAATTATGTCGACGAGGTTATTATTGCAACGAAATCTGTCAATGAAGGTTTAGAGGTTTTGCACGATTTTTTGACAGCAGTTAAACGTCACGGTCTTACGCTGAGGCCAACAAAAAGTACATTTCTGGCAGAGGAAGTCCAATTTCTTGGACATGTTATCAATAGTGAAGGTATACGACCAGGTGAATGTAAGACAAAAGTTATCGAGGAGTTTCCGGTTCCGTCTACGGCAACAGAGGTACGACAATTTTTGGGTATAACAGGATACTTCCGTAAATTTGTAAAGAACTATGGTGTTGTAGCACGACCGCTTACAGCATTGTTACGTAAAGGTGCAATTTTCGAATGGACAAATTTGCAACGAGATGCTTTTGAGGCACTTAAGGGCGCTATTACTACAAAACCGGTTTTAGCCATGTATGATGAGACAAAAACGCATGAAGTGCATACAGATGCCAGTTCTAAGGGTCTGTCTGGTGTGCTTATGCAACGTGAAGAAGATGGGCTGAAGCCTGTATTTTACTTTAGCAGGCAATGTAATGATGCCGAACGTAATTATGCAAGCCATGAATTGGAAGTTTTGGCGATTGTCGAAACATTGCAGCGATATAGAATGTATTTGATGGGAAAACATTTTAAAGTGCTAACGGATTGTAATGCGGTGGCAGCAACGAAAGCAACTACGGCGCTGTTGCCTCGTATAGCTAGATGGTGGCTCAAATTGCAAGAATTTGATTTTGAGTGTGAGCATCGTCCAGGAGCGAATAACAAAGTGGCGGACGGGTTGAGCCGATGTCCAACTCTTCCATCAACTGATCCGATGACGGTTGCCGATGCAGTGTACGCTGTTACTACCATTTCGGAAGATTGGGTAGCAACGATGCAAAGGCAAGACGACAAGCTAAGGCAGATTATAGAAATCATCAACGGCAATGATGGGTTGAACGCAAAACAAATTAGAAGTGACTATGTGATACATGGGCATCGATTGTATCGTAAGATGGGTAATGACAAACGTTTGGTTGTTCCACAAGCTGTAAGGTGGCGATTAGCAAGGGCATGTCACGACGAAGCAGGGCATTTTGGTGTGGACAAAACTGTTGAACGCATATCAAAAGATTTTTGGTTTGCCCGAATGCGACCATATGTAAAGTCGTACATTGAATCTTGTCCAGACTGCTGTTTGAACAAGGTGCGCGGAGGGAAACGAGAGGCACAACTACATGTTGGGGAAGTGGTACCCATTCCGTTCAGAACTATACATCTTGATCATTTGGGACCATTTGTGCGAAGCAAGCATGGCAAGTACTATATTTTGGTTATCGTATGCGCGTTCACGAAATATGTTGTGTTGAAAGCGTTAAGCAACACAAAAACAAATCCAGTATTGAATGTTATGAAAGACTACATGACCGTGTATGGGCGTCCAAAATGCGTGGTCACTGACAGAGGGACAGCTTTTACGTCCAAAGAATTCGAAAAGTTTATGGCGGATCATGACATTCAACATGTGAAGACGGCAGTGCGAAGTCCTAGAGCCAATGGACAAGCCGAACGTATAAATCGTACAGTGCTAGCATCACTTAAGTGTAGCACTAAGAATGACAAAGAATGGGACGAGGCTTTGCCACAGCTGCAATGGCAGTTGAATTCGCAAACTAACGCTACGACTAGGCAGAGTCCTAATAGCTTGGTATTCAACTATAGGCTGAAAGATGTTACAATAAATCGGTTAATACAAGCTGTGCAAGACGAAGATGAATTTGAAATTACGTGTGACGACTTTCGAACACAAGCAGTAGAGGAACGAATACAGCAAGAGCGGCTTAAATGGAAGCAGCATTTTGATGCGCAACATCGTGCACCGAAGCCGTATAACGAAGGTGATTTGGTATTAATCACTCATGTCCCTTCTCCTACAGGTATGTCTCATAAATTAGAGCCAGCATATAAAGGACCATACATCGTTACTAAAGTCCTTCCACATGACCGTTATTTGGTGGAAGATTTACCAGACCTGCAGAGGAGTCGCAAAAGGTATTCCGGGGTGTTTACCAATGACAATATGAAACCGTGGTGCACCTTAGGAGCAGAAGATTGCGACGAGACAAATTCAATTATCAACGATTCCGAAGAAGAGATAAATATAGAAAGTACCAACAATGCAAAATCGTCCAGGGGAGACGATTCATCAGGAACGGCCGAGCTGTAAAGTTATTTGGCAACCCTTTTATCAGATGAGAAGTACGATCGAATGACAAAGCAAAGGGAGTTGAAAAGTATCAGCGAAAGCGAACGGATGTCAATTCAGGACACTTAACTATTATTCATTTTTACAACTAAATCTTTAATGTTTTATTAATTATTATCATTCAATAAATAAACTTAAATTACAACTTAATCGTTGTGAAAGTATTACTCATTCTATCAAACGGCCATCCCGATAGGTTATACCCATATTTGTATATTTAATATAGTGTCTATTTGTTGACAATGGGATCCAAGCCATTTTGGACATTTTAGTGCCATATATTTGCCAGCCCAAAAACCTACTAAATTTTATTGCACTAATGATTGGAGCCAAAAGGATCTCAGTGCGCTCCTTCAAGCAATAATATAATGTCACTATGCGTAATGTATGCCAAATTCAACTTTTTTCTCAAGATTTTTACAACTCTATTGAGTAAGCAGTTTTGAAGCCAGTAAGTTAATCTTAGTTTTGTAAAAAATTTCCCTAATTTTTGGCAATTTTTTTCTTGTGTTTTTTTTATATGGAAAAAAGTCCTAATGAAAAAAAAATTGCCAAAAATCACCCATACATTCTACGAACTCAAGTTTAGCACTTTATTATACTAAAATTAAACTGGCTACAAAACTGCATACTCGAAAAAATTTTAAATGTTATTTTGGCCGAGCAATCAACGTTCGAAATTTTATTGCAACAATTTTTGGAGCCAAAAGAGTCTAAGTGCACTTGGATCCAGAAAAAAATTGCTAAAAATCAGCGAGACTTTCTACGAACTTAAGTTTAGCACTTTACAATACTAAAACTAAACGGGCTACAAGACTGCATACTCGAAAAAATTCTACATTTTCTTTTGGCCGAGCAATTAACGTTCGAAATTTTATTGCAATAATTTTTGGAAATTTTTGGCGTAATTTTTGGAAATTTACAGTTATTTTCCATCTGCAGTAAACATCCTTTGAATTAGTTGACTAACCTGCATTCATTTAGACAGGAATCATTTCAAACGCATTTACCCAGAATTTACAATAAGTAATTTACATTAACCTTAATTATCTCAATTCAACGTCGATGTTACTTAGATCCTTTTGGTTCTAAGCCCTTCAAATAATATATTTCGATTGCGTTGCTTTGCTTTGTTGCTCTGGCACCGCCTTAAGATAACAATGAACGGCTAGCCCCTTTTTTCACTTTGATCCGACCAAAACGTTTATGTAGATATATATATCCACATACAATAAGAAACGCAAAAAATGTTTAGAAAATTACGAAATTATATCACTTGATGAAGTATCTGCGTTGTCGTCCGCAAAAGGCTGTTAATTAAACATGTTGCGTTAACCTATACGTATACCTACAATTTATTTCAGCTGTCAAAAATGGAATGTCGCAACGCGCCACAAAAACATGGCCTTTATGCATCCATTTACATCAATGCGAAGACTAAGAAGCTGACTTTTTCACCAATCGAAAGTTGCTACCAAAACCCGTTTCGTGTGCAGCCCTTCGATGAAAGGAGTTGTCACAGATAAATTTTCCAGGGGTGAAAAAGAGTTATTTTTTCTTCGAATTTGTAATCCTGACAAAAATTCGAGTTTTTTGATATTCCAATGGACAATCTTGAGTAAATTTTCGGTGAAAATCATAAATTAAACCTTTACCATGCAAAATACGCAAATTTGATTTTGAGCATCATGGCATCTATGGCCAATATTATAAAAAATGCACATTTTCACGCGCTCTCAGAGAGCGAGAACTTTCATATCATGTCATCAGTGTACTAAACGAAAAAGAATAACAATATGTGTGAAGTGAGCGTGAGCGCGTAAAGTGAGTTAATTCACTAGCTGACGACCACTAATTTAGTTCAAGTTGTAGCACTAAGGGTCTAATTATACTTACAACGCATTGCATGACAAAACAATACATAGCATGTCATACATAGATCTGATTATACTTTACGTAGCGTGCATAGGCTATCGCTGACAAGGGCAAACTCACACACAAATAAAGTTAGTATGTAAAAGATACACAAATCCAAGCAAGCAATATGTTTTACTCTGAGAGTGATGCTAATTTTTCCACTCTTTGCAGTAACAATGTTAACAGCACGAAGAGTGAGAGAGTCGCGCGCATAGCGAATACATGGAATTCAAAATTCAACATTCTTCCATGCAATGCAATGCAATGCAATACACTGCGTAGTCTAATCAAGTACACGCAAATCCTATTGAACAGATATTGTTTGTGAGAGCAATGTTGCTGTGCCCTGCTATGCTATGTAAGTATAACTGACACTTAAGACCTTCCGCAGACGATTCTGCTCGTCAACGTTGCATACTCGTACGCTTATGTGCCGCATAGATATTTGCAAATGTAGAGCCTCAAACGAATCGTACGCTTTTCGTACTCATAAAAATATGTTTTGTTCCCCACGCCTATCATACGATGATGTACGATTATTCTATTTTAACTAATCGAATTCTGAAAATCGAATATTAAAGCATTCGAATATTCGTTTAGTCGTATATCACGATTTCTATACATGGTGGTAATTTTCCTTATGCACCATTGCTTATTTGTTGTTTGTTTATGATTTTGAAATGCCTAACAAACTATAAAGACGACTGGGTGGGCCACCATGAACTCCTGTTAAATTTTCAAAAATACAATGGCAAAACAAAGATATCTTTTGGCGATAAAGTTATGTTGGATTCGAAAGATTATTCGCTTCGCTTCCTAACACTGATTTGTGATGTGTCTTTCGGTAGACAAGGTCAGATGGCGAGTCTTCAGGCAAGCGCAAATAAATGAAAACAATGTGGGTCGGAAAGGCTAAAGACTCAAAAAACGTGTGACCCGAATGTAAATTGCTATTTTCAAAAGGTCTTGACGATGTGGAATTTTGCAAGACAGCGTATGTTTTGAACTTCTGTTCTTTGGCATTCCTAAAACGTGAAAACAAGTGGGTATGGCCACTTAGGACAGGGAAACCATCCAATGAAGAAGAATCATATCTTCCTTAGCCAGTACAGGCAACATCTTTATAGCCGTCGAACTTTTGGTAATTTCTACAAGTCGAAACTTCCTCTTAAACTAGGAGCAATGTTCGGTTTTACGTTCTATAGTAGTCGTAGCATCTATTTGCATACAACCACAATTTTCCCTAAAGGGCATAGCGTCAGTAAAACGTTTTTGGAAGCACTTGGATAATAAGAAAAGAACTATTGCTAGCATTTTATCATCGTATCAAGTGTTATGCATCACAAGATTGGTACACTTTGTGATATATATCAAAATAGCTGTAGGTCTGAGCACCCTGCACTCTAATCTTCCGCGGGACGTCTCCTTATAATATCTGAGCTACATTGGCACACTGACAAGGAAATGGTGAATGCGATGAATTGAGATAATGTAACGACAAACTGTTTGAGGCAGCTCCGCTTGTCAAATACGGGGATATCTGCGAAAGCAATATGACGAGATCTAGCAACTGATTAATCAGGAACATAAGTTAGCAGAGCTAAATTTTCAACTTTCGCAAAAGGCGAAAGTAAACTCATTTGGAAGGCGCATGTCAATGGTGTTGATCTACATGTTCAACAGTCTATTTTTAGTTTGCCCTAGATGTGAAGTGCCTCCACATGACATTAGCCATGACTTCCATTGTAATGTGCCGCTTCATTTTTTTCTATTCTAACAAGAACTTAGCAACACAAATATTTATCGCTCTAATTTTTGACAAATAGTACTTTGCCGATCGTTTTCGGCATTGTTTGTGGATCTGTATGCGTAGCTTCATCACCGCTAAATGTAAAGTCCGAGTACGAAAGGATGAGGAGCCGAGTCGTCTGCGGAAGGCCTAAATAATTATGCAAACAAATTTTTCTTACACAGAGTTTTGAATTCACTCTCGAAATCTTGTTTTTGGGGAACAGGTATAATATACGCCAATGATGGCATAGATATTTTGAAACTCAATCGCAGAAGCCTGAAATTAAGGTTGCGGAAACAGAAAAAAATTCCCAAAAATGTTACGTACACCCTAATAAACAAATCATATAAGTATGTGTATGTACGTACTTATGTGCGCGCAAAGTAAATATCTAAATAAGCAACATTATGATGATACTACATCCTATATAGAACAATATAAGTAAAATTATTTTATATCAGCTGTATTATCGTTTAAATGTGGGAGTGATTGAAGTGGAATAAAGCGAGCAGCACTCAATGGGTTGAATCGCTGGGTGGTAGGGTGCCACTTGTTTTAATGAATAACAAAAGTGTATATATACTAATATTGTTTGTTATTTTTGTTGTTTTTTGTATTTTTTTTTTGTGGGGAGCGCTGTCAATAATTGAAGTTATTGTGTTTTGTTTGTTTATTGTTGCCACAGCAAGGGTGTGCTGACTATTGGAATGCATGGGGAGCGAGACTACAGTCGCACTTGCCTGCCAAGCTTCTGCAAAAAGCATTTGCTGTATCCAAGGGGGGAATACACAAATCAAGCGTAAAAGCGTCATTCTGCGGTTGAGTACTTAAGACAAATGTCGTGCTGAAAAGTGGGAATAATGAAATAGACAAATAAGTCAGTGGTAAGAGTAACAGTAAGCTGCTAGTATTTTGTGTGGATTTATTTTATTATATTATTTTTTTATTTTTGAAGCACAGCAACAAAGCTCGCAAGCTAATATATTTACTGAACTGATTTGGTGGGGATTGGTGCCTGTAAGTATGCAAAGCTGCTTAAATACGCAGAGCAGATGTGATCTAGTATAATTAATTTGGGAAAATAAGTTTTTTTTATTTTTAAATTGGTTGGCATAGGCCCCTAAATTTGAAGATTATGTTGAGAGGGTTTCGCAAAAATTTTGTTTAATTTTTTTTGATCCTTCGAAATACAGCCGAGACGGTTTTTTCGTTGTAACTTGGTTATTTGATGTCTGATTTTTAAAATTGATATGTCATTATATTGGCCTTGAGAAGCTTCACATTTCCGTTTAATGTCCTTTTAAGCTATGAAGTCGTTTTCACATGATTAGGTCAGCTAACAAAATTTTACCCCCCCTAATGTATGTTTTTTTCCTTACCAAACGAAGTTCGAAACTCTACATTTCGAAATTTAATTTTATTTTATGTTAACGCGTTCAGCAAATTGAAAAAGTAAAAACGTGGGCGTGGTCCGCTCTTTTCCTTTATTTGAAGGGCTGGATTCTTTTTTTTTGAGAAATTTAGTATAACGGCTGTTATACGAGATGAAAAGTCAGACTCTGATTTCTGAATAAATTTAGACTCTGACTTCTGACTTTCACCTCGTATAACAGCTGTTATACTAAATTTCTCAAAAAAAAAGAATCCAGCCGTTCTAATAAAAGAAAAGAGCGGACCACGCCCACATTTTTACTATTTTAATATGCTGAACGCGTTAACAAAAGAATAAAGTAAAATTTCGAAATGTAGAATTTCGAACTTCGAAATTCGTAAGCCGATATCTATTTTTTGGAGGCTAAGTTCGAAAAACGGAGAAAGTACTTTGTTTACCTAAGCTTTAATCTCTACGAATAAGTGGGTTTTGTCCAACACCCAGAAAAAAATTTGATTTTGTCCCATAGCGTTATTATTATAAATACGAAACAACAGGTTTGACTCACTTATTTACTTTGACTTCCCCTAATCATGATATTTGGCATATCTTTATTAATTTTTAAATGCAAACCCTGCAATTTTTCCTCCAAAAATACCATGAGTTTCAGGTCTAAGTATAATAAGATTCAGGTAATATAACAGTTGCAATAAATATTGAAAGTGCTATAACTTCTTTGTTTATTATTTTAGTAATATTGTTTCAAAGCAACATTTTCTTGAATTTTTAAGTACTTTCGTTTGGTAAGAAAAAAAAACATACATTAGGGGGGGGGGGGGGGGGGGGGGTAAAATTTTGTTAGCTGAATTAATCATGTGAAAACGACTTCACAGCTTAAAAGGACATTAAACGGAAAGGCCAAAAAAATGACATATCAATTTTAAAAATCGAACGTCAAATAACCAAGTTACAACGAAAAAACAGTTTCGGCTGTATTTCGAAGGATAAAAAATTTTTTTTTTTTATTTTTCCGAAACCCTCTCAACATAATATTCAAATTTAGGGGCGGACATTAGCAACTTTTTTTTCAACCCAGTCTAATATACACGCACGCATACTTCCATATATCAACTTACTTATGCATGTTTCATATTAATTAAATTTAACAGAGCCTTTGGAGATTTGATAGGATCGTTGGTTTAAGGAATCAGTATGTTTTAAGATTGTGATTAATTTATTATTATTATTAACCCGCTCTAGAAATCAGACTTTTTTGCTGACAGCATAAAAGCTATTGTGGCTTATATTAACAATTTCAATACGTCACTATGCCACAAGTAAATAAATGTTATACAACTACAACAGCAGTGTAAGTAGATAAGAGAACGAATAGATAGGCACACTAATACACAGCCGCTAAGAGCGTTGATGACATCAAACACACATGTATACTGCAACAAAAAGCACAGGCGAAACACTCACACATATACATACATGCATAGAAGGCAACGGCAAAATGAGATGCTGCAGATGAGGGAAGTAAATAAGCAACTCATCGAGAAGGCTGTTGACAAAAGCTCTAGACACTGGGAGAAATATGCGAACGAGGAAACTAAACGTATAAAAGCGACGCAGTTCAAGTGATCATTTATCAGTTTAATTTGACCAGAGTAGTGTTGTACAAACACAACTTTTTATATGCAGAACTTTGGAGTGTATTAATTCGACAGCTTAGTGATTCGAACAATAACGGATGGTGCAGAACCATATAGCTGTCAAAGATTGCTTGGAGGTTGAAAAAAAAGAAGATGGTGAGTGTCGATTTTCTTATTGCGAGTCAGAGACAGAATCTGGCGCATCGTAAAAATCTGGTTGATAGTAGAGTTTCCGAAGACAATTTCCAATAAGTTTGTTGACTATAGGATTCAGTCTTGTGCACAGCACGCTAGTACACGATATTAAGCGGGTTGATTCTGCGGTAATTCGCGCGATTTGTGTGATCACCTCTCTTGTGGGTTGTGTAGAGTACACTTTGGTTGATGCATTAAAGAGCAACTTTAGGCCTACGCGTTTGAACAGCTCGGCGGGTATTCCGTCATTACCTGGCGCTCAGTGATTATTTAACCGGGATATTGTCAATCTTCTCCCTAGCTAGCTGGTTATGTGGAGAAGTGTTCTCTCCAAAACTTAAGCATACTCTGTACGTCAATTACCAAGGTCACCGTTATCGCTCCTATAGGAATCTGGCCCGGTATTGAAACCTTACGCCTTTGGTAGAGTTGCCTGACATTACTCCTATCAGCCAGCATCTGAAGCTTCTCGTACTCACACCCTTCTGCTTCAAGTTTTTTTCTTCTGCAGAAATCTGTCCCGGTATTGAAACCTTCCGCCATCTGCCGTATTTTTTGATAGAATTGTCGGGCATTATTCCTATCAGCCAGCATCTGAAGTTCCGCGTATTCATGGCGTGCTGCTTCAAGTTTTTTTCTTCGAAATAAGCATATCTTTTACTTCCTCGCCTCAGGATAACGCTCCAATATACCGCACATTGCCGCGCCCATATGGCACTAACAGCTAAACAACATTTATGCTTTAATACTTCTTCTTACCAAAAGTACAGCTTGCTCCCGTACTTATGGTATTTAATTCCAGCAAAAATTAGCAACGCACTACAAAAACCACAATGACTGTATAAATATCACATTTCTAATTTCTGTCACTAACAAAATTCTCGCTTTACGTGCGAAAGGTGTTAAAATTTACACACAAAAGCACCACTAAACTTTCAAAGAATTAAAAAACGCGTAACATAAAAAAAATTTTAGTGGCACTAACCTTGACAAAAGCGCTACACGTTTTTAATGCCTTAGGCTGCTTAGCAACAAAACAAAAATCATTAAAACTATTTTAAACTTTTGTAGTTGCGTTCGTTGTTGTTCTTTATTATATGTGAAATTTTTTATGTTGTGTGTAAATAAAACGTGCATAATTAAAAAACATTAAGCCGCTAAAGAATAATAAACATTGCGCCATAACACTAAAAGTTGTAAAAAAAGGAAAACAAACTAACAATAAAGACAACAAAAATAATGGCGTTAAGAAGCGCACTGGTTCTAATTAAAAATTTAAAGTAAAAATTGAGAATAGCAAGTGAAAAAATTCAAAGTGATTAAAATCGTCTAAAGAATAAAGAAAACATTACACGTGCGATCTTTTGTAGCATTTTTTATTTTTATTTTTTTATTTTGCTAGGTCGTTTAGAGGAGGCTGTTGTAGACGGAGGTTATTTGAAAGTTTTAACGGCACAGCAATCTAAGCTTTCAGAAACATAACTTTTTTGTTCTACTAATACACTTGTTGGGCCAAATTGGCTAGAAGCAGAATTTATCGGTCCACTCCCTAATTCGAGGAACTTATATCCTATGATAGCGAGTGTTCGGTTCTAATGATCTACCACGTCGATACCAGGTGCTATGACGTCTCTTACGCTGACGTTCAGAGTAGGCTTCCATATATGTAAGGTAACCTCTAACGTAGCTGTTGACCCTGCTCATTATAGCGTTGGTAACCTTTTTATAAGGCGGTGGAGGAAATTCGGATTTTTTTGCCGCAACTCCAACAATGAATATGTGACTCAGTTTTGACGATGTGATTGAAAAATCTGAGTATTTTGGGATCATCACCGAGTGAAGGTAGAAAGAGGTTGTTAGTGCTAACCCATTCCATAGCATCTGGGAAAGATCGATTAACAATGGAGACGGTGAGTATTTTTCCACTGGCATTGTAGATCACAGCATCTGAATGGATGAGATTCAGAAATGGTTTCTTGCTGTTAAGGAAGAAATGTGGGATTTATTCAACAACAGTTATGCAATTTAAAAGCTTTCATATTTTCCATTGTTCCATTCACGGCGGCCACCGTGGTGTGATGGTAGCGTGCTCCGCCTATCACACCGTATGCCCTGGGTTCAACTCCCGGGCAAAGCAACATCAAAATTTTAGAAATAAGATTTTTCAATTAGAAGACAATTTTTCTAAGCGGGGTCGCCCCTCGGCAGTGTCTGGCAAGCGCTCCGATTGTATTTCTGCCATGAAAAGCTCTCAGTGAAAACTCATCTGCCTTGCAGATGCCGTTCGGAGTCGGCATAAAACATGTAGGTCCCGTCCGGCCAATTTGTAGGGAAAAATCAAGAGGAGCACGACGCAAATTGGAAGAGAAGCTCGGCCTTAGATCTCTTCGGAGGTTATCGCGCCTTACATTTATTTTTTATTTATTTATATTTTCCATTGGTGAGCAGAAGCACTCTAAGATCGTATAAGATGGTTTGTCAATTGAAGAAGGAGAGGTAAGCGGACCTTGGCAGGATATGTACAAAATATGGCTGGTTATTTCTAAGTCCGAAATTAGTAAAAGCAAGCGGAATTCTAAGCGGGGTCGCCCCTCGGCAGTGTTTGGCAAGCGCTCCGGGTGTATTTCTACCATGAAAAGCTCTCAGTGAAAACCCATCTGCCTTGCAGATGCCGTTCGGAGTCGGCTTAAACCATGTAGGTCCCGTCCGGCCAATTTTTAGGGAAAATCAAGAGGAGCACGACGCAAATTGGAAGAGAAGCTCGGCCTTAGATCTCTTCGGAGGTTATCGCGCCTTACATTTATTTTTTTTTTTTTATAAGCGGAATTGATGAAAATCTTCTAAGGCAATTACGATTCTGTCAGACTCAAAAGGAAAAATCGAATGATAGATAACTTTTACTATACCTTGTGATGATTGATTGAACGCCTCTGAAAAACTTATAAACATGGTAAAAACCCAAAATTTTTTATCATCAAAAAAATTATTTTCGTGACAACGAGAAAAAAAAAGAAAACATAAAAACAAAAAAGGTAAAAATATATCAAACCGTTATTAATAGCATAGATTTCAAAGAGTTTCACAAAAAGTGCAGCTTGAAGCTCGATTGAAACCTAACCTACACTTAAGTGCATGGAAAAGTAGCAATTATCAGCGATGATTTGGTAAAAATGTTGTGAATCAGTAAAGCGTTTTTACGACTTGAATTGTTGTATACCACAAAAAGGTGGAGAAGAAAGTAACAGCAGAAAAACAAGAAATTAATTAATCAATGCAATTTTTTTCAAATTAATTTCATAAATTAGCTAACTGAAGTTGAAAATGTATGGCGTCTGTAGGGAGACACCAATAACTGACCCCATAATGCAGTGAACAACAAAATTGAAACTGTGACTGTGTTGGTAAGAGTATTATTGTCGTAGTTGTGATGGTTTAGTCGTTGACTAACGAACAATTATGCAAGACATATGCACGCCTATTTATTGATGCTCAACGCAAATGAACAAAAGCAGCCTTCGATGTTGCTACGACGCTTGCCCAGCGACCAATAAACAAAAGAGAGTAATAACTCTGGTTTACAGCCAAAATGTACCAGAGACAACATTATCAAATTCCTATGTAAAATCACCCCCTGATTTAGAAAATCAAGGTTATTTTTAATTCTATGGTAACGTTTTTGAGATAGTTACGAATAACGGGTTTTTCAGAAAAAAAAAAAAAAAAAAAAATTGGGTCCACTTAATCATATATACCTCAAGAACGAATAGAGCAATTCCAAAACGGTTTGAAGCTTTTAAAAGGTAATAAAACTGTGCATACAACACTTTTTTCTAGGCCCTGCAGATTCAAAGATAACGAACAATCATTACGGATTTATAAAAATATAAAAAATTTGTACTTTGCGAGGAAGGATCTCGAAAACTTTTTATTTTTTTGCAGATTTGTTTTTCCCTCTAAGCTCTGCTTTATTACAAAAAAAAATAAGCTTTCATTCAACAAAATCGATGGACTAATACAAAAGTTATAAGCATTCATGTAAATATTCCTATTTAATACTTAAGTACCCTACTGGTACATATGTGTGAGTATTCGTATATCAGTTAGTTTTTGCAGATTTTTTTGTCTTCTCTCGCTTTGTTTTATTACAAATAAAAATAAGCTTACATTCAAAAAAATCGATGGACTAATACAAAAGTTATAAACATTCAAAGAAATATATCCATTTAATACTTAAGTACTCTACTGGTACATATGTGTTAGTATTCGTATATCAGTTCGTTAGCGAATATTAACACATATGTACCAGTAGGGTACCTAAGTATTAAATGAATATATTTACTTGAATGCTTATAACTTTTGTATAGGTTCATCGATGTTGTTGAATGAAAGCTTATTTTTTTTTTTGTAATAAAACAGAGCTTAGAGAGAAAAAAACAAATCTGAAAAAAAAAACAGTTTTCGAGATCCTTCCTCGTAAAGTACAAATTTTTTTATTTTTCCACAAAAAAAAAAAAATGGAAAAAATCCGTAATGATTGTTCGTTATCTTTAAATCCGCAGGGCCTAGCAAAAAGTGTTGTACGCACAGTTTATAGAAAATTTTTTTACCTTTTAAAAGCTTCAAACCGTTCAATTGCTCAATTCGTTCTTGAGATATATATGATTAAGTGGACCCAATTTTTTTTTTTTTGGAATAAAACGCTATTCGTAAATATCTCAAAAACCTTACCATAAATTAACAAATAACCTGGATTTTCGAAATCAGGGAGTGATTTTACATAGGAATTTCATAATGACGTCTCTGGTGCAGAAAAAAAATTGGAATTTGTGATTCAGTGTAATTTGTCTGAAGTGAGCGCGAATAATTATTTCATTAGCTGACGAGCAATGCACCTCCAATTAAAACTTAGAGGTTGTAACTACCTGAGGTATCTACGTACCAAATATTTATTCACACAAGTTACACATGTATGTACATACTTATATAGAGATAACAAACAAAATAAGTTATGTGAAGTATAGTAAAAACCAACAAAACAAAAGATTTCGTATTGTACATTCTTAAATCACTGAAAAGCTCAGCTACCTAATAACCCATATCTGTGTCATAAAAGAACCGCTTCATAATCTTAACGTCGTTATAATTAATTTAAATATCACTGAAGTGACATTAAGACCACTAAAGATGATGCATACAAAGCAATAATATTGATCGCAAGCGATCAACCATATTATGCCATTTAATGTTGCGTGAAGCGCAGAAAAGTGGAACGAACAAAGCAACTTAAAAACTATTTGATTTTTATCTGCGCCATAAGCTTAACGGTTATGGTTGTATTTCGTGAAAAAAGTTGAAAGGTAAGCAATATGATAAATGAAATAAGCGTGTCATGTCTTTATATATGAAGATCTAGTTGAATTTAAAAACAAAGCAAAAAGTCGTAAAGTTATATAAGGAATACTGCAGCAAAGCTGGAGGGAAAGTGCATCTATGCGTATGAAGTTGTAAGTTGTACCTTTAGGTAATTAAATTCTCTACGAAGCTTTCAACATCAATTTTTGTTACACCAATTAAGACCGTTCACTTCCTATTGTTGCGTATCTAATGTGTGAAGTGAAATGTCAGTAAAACTCGATTGATTGATGAACTATGGGTCTAAGTGTGGAAATTTCAATAATGTTGGTTACAACAAGTAAGAAAGGTTAAGTTCGGGTGTAACCGAACATTTCATACTCAGCTGCCAAATTACTGCTAGCAAAACTCTTAAATTATCTTTTTTTCAAAGTGGGCGGTGCCACGCCCATTGTCCAAAATTTTACTAATTTTCTATTCTGCGTCAAAAGGTCAACCCATCTACCAAGTTTCATCGCTTTATCCGTCTTTGGTAATGAATTATCGCACTATCTCGGTTTTTCGAAATTTTCGATATCGAAAAAGTGGGCGTGGTTATAGTCCGATTTCGTTCATTTTAAATAGCGATCTGAGATGAGTGCCCAGGAACTTACATACCAAATTTCTTTAAGATACCTCAAAATTTACTCAACTTATCGTGTTTACGGACAGACGGACGGACGGACATGGCAAAATGAATTTCTTTTTTCGTCCAGATCATTTTGTTATATATAGTCCATATCTATCCCGATTTGTTTATGCCATTACGGGGTACCGTTATGCGAACAA
This sequence comes from Eurosta solidaginis, assembly GCF_040869045.1. Lineage (NCBI taxonomy): Eukaryota > Metazoa > Arthropoda > Insecta > Diptera > Tephritidae > Eurosta > Eurosta solidaginis. The sequence continues at coordinate 72,538,674 of NC_090319.1, forward strand.
AATTAATATACTCCCATAGCTTTGCTCAGCTGAGTATAACTAGCAAGCTTTTAAGGACACTCGACTATGCTAGTGTGTAAGAGCGTCTAAATATACTTATGTCCGTTTTTCTCGTCACCGGTTAAAGATAACATAGGCCAACAAATTTTAGACCCAGAAATGTGCAAATATTTTTCTAGAGGCCTTCGTTACACTGAATCTGTATACGGCATCAAAATTTTTAACTACGCCTTTTCATCACGAAAACTTCTTTATATTACAAAGCAATATAAATTGTGAAAAACAGACCCAAAATAAAAAAAACTTATTCGGAATTCAGACTCAGCAAACCAAAGTCCCTTGGAAAAGTATAAGCAAATTTTTGGGTCTGACCTTTTTTCAAATTTTGTCGGCCTGTGTATTGCAACTTTGACAAATCACCATAGGAATTCTGTCTAACAAAGTGTCAGAGTTAACGTGAAAATGGTGAAAAGGACGATAGTACTTACGATTTCTACTCATGAATATTCGGGTATATAGAAGAAAGCAAACGACTTTCGAACAATTTCGTACAACCAGGAAATATATTTGATTATTTTATAAAAGCAAAAAAACAGTTTTTGAAATCGGTATTACTATCAGCATCCAAGTAACATTTAAGAAGAAAAATTTTGCGGCGCAATTTCAGAATAATTTCGGGATTGCTTTCGGTATAGCTGCAGGAAAATTTTTGTGGTTATTTAGGGACTAATAAAAGGTAATTTTACAGTTGTTTTCGGGATCATGTTGAAATTATTTAAGTACCATCAGTGAATCATTTTAGGTCTGTTTTCGGGATAGTATCACGAATTATTCCATTGTTATTGCAGTATCATTTCAGGATAAGTTCAAAATTAGTGTCGGGTTTATTACAGAATAATGTCAAAATCGTTTCTGGGATGAAATCAGAAAAATAATTTTAGACTTTATGGGGACAATTAAAAAGCTTTTTCCGGATCATTGCAGGATTATTTTCGAGGTGATTTCGTGTTCATGTAAAATTAAGTTCGTAAGCTCTTTGGACATAATTTAGGCATATTTAAGATCATTTTGATTGTATCCGGAAGTTTTCGAAATTATATTTCGAGAATTGCTTGCTTTAATTTTGGGACTTTTCCGGATCATTTCGAAGAATATGTTCGAAAGCATTTTCGGTATAATTTCGGGATTTGTTTAGGATTATCTACGATCATTTTACGACTATCCGCAGTGAGGGATTGTTTTTGTTATCACTTTGCAACTTTTTCCGGCTCATTTCTGAATTACTTTCGAGGTAATTTCGGGTTAGTATAAAAATAAGCTCGGAGGCCTTTTCGGCATAATGAAAGGTCTATTTAAGAATACTTTTGATTATATACAGAAGATTTCTAGATTGTTTTTTTTTTTTACTATTTGAGCGTAATTCTATGATTGTTTTTGAGATCATGTCGGAAATTTTTATCTGTATTATCCACAGATTGGTTTATTTTTCTGGACCATTTAAAGACTGTTTCTGGGGTTATTTCGGGACAAAAGCAGTATAAGTTTGAAACGATTTTCGATATCATACAGAATAATTTCGAAATTATTTTTAGGATAAAATCGATATTTCGAGGCTTTGTTGAGAAAATTTAGTGACTTTTTCCAAATAATTTCGGGATTATATTCAAGGTCATTTCGGGTTCATGTAAGAATATATTCGAAAGCTTTTTCGGTATAATTTCGGGTTTATTTAAGATCATTTGCGATCATTTTATGACTATCCGGAATGAGGGATTGTTTTTGTTATCACTTCGCACTTTTTCCGGACCATTTATGGTTATTTTCGAGATAATTTCGGGTTAGTTAGTATAAAAATAAGCTCAGAGTCTTTTTCGGCATAACGTAAGGTCTATCTAAGAACATTTTGGACTATATACAGAAGATTTATAGATTGTTTTTTTACTATTTAAGCGTAATTCTAAAATTGTTTTTGAGATAATGCGGAACTGGTGGATAATTTTGGTTTATTTTTCGGGACCATTTAAAGACTGTTTCCGTGGTTATTTCGCGACTAGTTCAGTATAAGTTTGAAATAATTTTCGATATCATACAGAATAATCTCAAAATTATTTTTAAGTTAAAATCGTTATTTCGAAACTTTGTTTAGAAAATTTAGTGAGTTTTTCCAAATAATTCCGGCATTATATTTGGGGTCATTTCGTGCTCATGTAAGAATATTGTAACGAATTTTTGGGGATTTACTGATAGTTACATATGCACATCCTACTAACGTTCCAATCGCTGAACTGTCGAATAACTAACTCCAATATTCGGTATTGAAAAATGGTCTTTATTTAGACTACTTTGGGAGTAGTACTTAAAAATTATACTTCACAACTAATAGCGTGTTTAAATCAAACTGATTAGTTATTCTTCAGCTTGCGCTGCTTTTATACTCTCTGTTGCCTCGTTCGCATATTTCTCCTAAGGTCTAGACTTTTCACGAAAATTGTACAGTTTTATCGCATACTTGGTAATTTAGCTACAAGCGTGTTTATGTGTGAGTAACAACTTCTGTTCTTAGCTGATGACTGATGTGTGTATGTAAGATATCTCTCCACTTCGAGCTTTTGGTTATGTGTGCGGAATATTCTTCGTTGCCTTGTACATAAGTGTGGCTGCTTGCTGTTTTTGTTGTTGTCATTATTTACTTACAGCATAGTGATGTCAATATTCGCCACAATATGTTCGGAAGCGTTTTCTGTATAATTTCGGGACAATTGCAGAGAGGAACTGTTTTAGTTATCACTACGCAACTCGAAAAGGATAATTTCAAGACTCGAATGAAGTAGTTTTTGAAATAAAAGGAATTATTTTTGGAATGTTTTTCCCCTTTAGCAAAAGCTTTGTTTTAGCTTTAAGTCTACTAGACCAAAGCGAGGTTGAGTGGTACCCATCCCGCAAGGGAAGCTAATAAATATCCGTTGTGATACCAAACAAGATAGTTGCTTGCGAATCAAACTATAGATACTTATAAAACTGTAAGAAACTAAAGTGTGATTTCCCTTCTCGCAAGAATGGAAAATGTGGCAATCTTATGTGCAAGCAACTGAAGTGTGCTAGTCCACGTATTTTACTTTTATTCATATATAGTGGAATTGTTCAATTCAAACATTCTATTAGACTTGCTATTTATAACAAAATATTTAGCAATTTCCCACAAAAATTCCATACATTATGCTTGGAAGCTAAACATTCTACACGCGCCGCATACAATTTTATGCTTCACTTGAGCTCTTTCAACAATTTTTGCATGCAAATAATTGCTTAATGTTTTTCTACTATTATTAACTGCTCGTTTGTGGCATGAAATGCTGTGTTGCAACGCAACGTTGACTTTAACTGACAATTTCCTCTTTACAGTCATACAATTAAATCACAAACGAATAACAGCAATCAATTGTACAAAAGAATGTTGATATGTGTCTGTACCAGTGGTGCACAACGCTGGCAGAGCTTGGAATACAAATGCAACTAATTTTGTTGTAGTATGGAGAATGTTTGAGCATAGGATTCGTGCATGAGATGTTTACTGCTCGAAGCGTAGTACAGGTTTACAAGTAGGATATGTGTGAGAAGGAAACAATTCCTTTCTCTTTCTAACACACTGCCGTTTGACACTTCGGTCAGTGTCAAACTAGCGTGGCACCCAGTGGAACTTGCGTAGAACATGAGTTTGACACTGAACGAAGTGTCAAAATTACCGGGGCTGCTGTCTTCGAAATTGACACAGGGAAACAAAAAAAGGAGCGGAATATCAGATATGGGTTGCTGTGATGGTAACTTTTTTTGAACGAATTTAGTATGAAAATGAAATGGGTCCTACAGAAAATTATACAAGTCTTCGACTGGTATAACTGAGGACGCGTAGTCGTAAGTAGTAGGAAAGATTTTCTACCCGTTCAAAAGTTATCCGCGAAATACAGTTTGAAACCGTGTTTGACTGCAATAACCCGTCCAAAAATGTGGAAAGAGGTATGATAAGAAGCGTTTTGTCCTGGTATCAATCATCAAAAGGCGAAAAAGTACTCGAATTATTGGAAGCGAGGCAAAAGCGCGTCTATTAATTCCTCCCCCGACGCTTCGGTCGTGTTTTACCAATCCCACCCGGTAATAAAGTATAACAATTTGTTAACTAAAATTGTGCAAAACATATGGATTTTAAACAGAGATGTAATTAAGTGCTCGTTTAAAAGTAAATAAGGGTATTTCTTTGTAATTTTACAATTAAATTTTTACGCAGTATTCGTTAGCAGCTGCTACACTTTTTTTTTGGACATAAGAAGTACAACAGTACCAAATAGCATCCACAAAAAAAAACTAACAAGAACAAGCATTTTGATCAGGTGAGCGTGGCTGTGTCTATGCGTGCTGCTACATATCCTACTTGTAAACCTTTACAAATGGATCGAAGTACAAGCTAAAATTGCCGCTACGCTGACACTACATGTAGGTGGTGAACGCCGAATAGTTTTACGAAGCTCTACAAAACTTTGGAGTGCACCACTGCTCTGGACTACAACAAGTCATAAAAACTGGCATATTCGAGTAAAAGTAGGCGGGCAAAAAATTAAGCTAATACAATGAGGCATATGAACAACGAGTACAACATTTGAGTTTAAAGTCTGGAGTTTAGACGCCTAAACTAATTTGACATTTCTTGTATGCAAATATGTATGCATGAGTATGTGTGAATGTAAGATTTACTTGTTTGTATCCAAAAGTCTTGAAATTATTTAAGGTTGATTGCAATGCAATTTGTGACAATGTGGCAATTAAGTTATCCATTTAAGTGGACATGCAATGACAGCAATAAAAAAGTGAAAATTATATAAATATAAATGAAAAGAGACGAATGCATACATATGTGAGAAAATATATCGAAATTGCAATTGTTGTTATGACATTGGCATAAATCTTGAAGAATTCATAAAATGAAAAATACGAGTGGATTTTGCTGCCTAAGTATTTAATTTGCAACAAATTATGTTGTTGCATCTTTTTTTTTATCTGCTACACTTACTACTCAATTGACAGGCCACCAATGTGGCAAAAACAACGGAAATATTTGTTGAACGTTTATTGAGAGCTCGACATTGGGGTATACGGTGCAAATGTCGATCTTCCAATCATCGCCCAACAAACATGCGATAGTACGTATGTATGTAGGTATATAGACTTATCAAATGTGTGTGAAATGTATTGATGGATGACAAGCTGGGAATATTTATTGCAACGCTCAACAGAGCAATCGTAAGTTGTCTAGAATATTCGTATGTTTACTCATTTGTATACAGCAGACGAGCACGAAAATAGCAGTGGCAATTTTCATACAAATTTGGCAAGTCAATTGTTCTTTTTATTTTCGATAGCTTATGAAAAAACTTCTTTAAAATTTTGTAACTAAAACTATGCAAACAAGTCTCGAAATCCATTCGAAACCAGTGAGTAATTTCTCCACTCGACTCTTACTCTTGCTCACTGAGGGCAATCTTCGACCGAGCCGAGCAGTAGGAGAATATTTCTCTCTTATTAAAAAGCACCGCTGCTAACACCATAGGTTTTCAGCGAGCCCGCAAAAACAATTGGTACGATGAGGAATGTAGCGCTGCCTCAGAAAAGAAGGACGCTGCATAAAGGGCCATGGAGAGATACGGATATTTAAAAGGAAAACAAGTGAGGCAGAATGGAGTCAGTGCGCAAAGCTTCAGATGGTGGATGTTAAGAATAATGACCGAAAATTCTACCAAAAAATCCGATAGATGAGAGAAAGTTTAAATACCGTGGCAGGTTCTTGCAGAAATGACAATGGCGACCTGGTAACTGACGAACAGAGTGTACAAGGGTTGTGGAGGAAACATGTTTCCTCATTTATAGCTGGCGGGGAGAAAGATGGCCCTGACACCCTAATCACCGATGATGACGAAAACACGTTCGCCACCGGACTATGACGAAGTGAGAACTGCAATATCCCGTCTAAAAATCGCAAGGTGTCAGGTTATGAAGGACTACCCACTGACCTATTCAAACACGGAGGCGCAAAGTTGGTAAAGAGCAGGCATCAACTCCTATGCAAAATATGGTCGGATGAGCGCATGCCTTCAGATTGGACTCTAAGTGCGCTCTGGCCCATCCACAAGAAAGGCGAATCAGCAAACCGCGCCAGCTACCAAGAAATCATCCCCCTAAATAACACGTATAAGGTTATATCTTACAAATTGTACGAAAGACTGAAGGCCATGTTCAACGAATTGATTGGCCCTTCAGTGCGGATTCAGACATGGTTAATTTGCTGTCGACCAAATCTTCTTGAGGCGCCAGATCTTGGAGAAGACTCACGAAAAGAGAATATTTTCATCGACTTAAAAGTAGCCTTTGACGGTCCGAAAAAAGTTGTTTGTATGCTGCCATGTCTGAATTTAAGTTATCTGCAAAGGTAATAAGGCTCTGCCAAATGGACTTGAGCAGCAGTCTCGCCAAGCCGTTCTAAAGCAAATGTCGCTTCAGACAAGGCGATTCCCTTCCATGTGATTTTTTAAAGCAATGCTGGTGAAGATGATTCTAGCAAAAAAACTAGATAATCGACTATAAGAGCGAACAAACTTTCCTGGATATGATGAGGAGGCAAAAAAATGTTGTCTTGCGTTAATGAGGATAAGACGAAGTACTCGCTGTCATCCAAGAATTAATCGGCGCTTTCGCTCCTTAGTAGCCACGTCACTGTTGACGGATATAAATAAGATACTGTAAAGGATTTCGTCTATTTAGGAACCAGCATCAACAGCACTGTCAGCCTAGAAATCAAACGAAGAATAACTCTTGTCAACAAGTGCTACTTTGGAATGAGTAGGCAATCGACAAGTAAAAAAAAACTCTAGACGAAATCACGCTCTACAAGTCGTTCATCATATTTGGCCTGGTGTATGGCTTGGAATCATGTAGTGTAGAGAGAAGATGAGGTGGCTCCCGAAGTGTTCGAGAGGAAAGTTCTCCGGAATATATGCGGTACTGTCTGAGATGCCGACGGCGAGTATTGCAGGAGGTTTAATTAAAAGCTTTATGAGCCGCAGATATGAAGATAGTGCAGCGAATAAAAAGACCAAAGGATTCGCTGGCTAGGTTATGTGATGCGGATGGACGAAGACGTTCCTTTGAGTGGGGATAGGCAGGTGTAGAAGGATATGGCCTCCCTTGATGCTCCTAATTGGCGTGAGTTATGGTTTCTAAAGGAAAAGCTGCGTGACTTTTTACGAAACGGCCAAAAGCGCTGATCTGGGTTGCGTACTATAGCAAATATTCCGACCTATTTATTTATTGATCGCGCGGATTCGATAAGGTAGGTCTGTATCTCAGATTTTGCGGTCAAAATAGTAACAATAACCGAACACTTTTCAGTTCCATTTTCCATCTTTTTCAGCTTATAACACAGATATGCAATATTAATATTGGCACCAATCAACTAGCGTTTCACTATTCGTGGGCCGAACGGCCACCACTCTAATACTGTTCATCATTCTAAGTAGCACCGTTTTACGACTACTGGCAAACATTCATCGTTCTATCATCCAATTTTTATAATCAGCCATCTAAGTGTTAATCCTTAACGAGTTCCACGGTTTAATAAAAACTTTGTCTTGCAAACGGTGCACGGAATGCATGGATTACATGGTTAGATTGTAAAATCAGAACAACAAAATACACACGAAAATTACATGCAACTGGTGCAATATACAGTATGCTGAAGCTTATGTATATTTTTTTGCAATGATTGGTAGAAAATGAAAGTCAACCCTGCTTTGGAGGTGTTCCTCTCAATCCTTTCATTTCGTTCACGAAAAATGAAGCGCATTGTGTTATTTTGTGTGCAAATTATTTGACGATTCATACAGATGCATGCTATAACTTTGAAATGGGATGCTCTCGTAGCCTAGCATATTTTTTCGTAGGATATAAACAACTCGTGCACCTTGCAAGACAAAGCGAGTCCCCCTAATGAATTTTTTTCCGATTTGAGTTTACTACAGCATCCAAATTCCAACACGCTAATATAACACGTACGTCGTTTAGACGAAATAATTACAAAAATGCTACGTATATACACCGGTACCCGTCTTTGAAATGTAAATGCGTGTAATTGATGAAATTTATAAAAACATTTTTATAACTATTTTTGTTGTTTACGGCCTTTGAATTATAACTTTTTAAATATAAACGAAGCCTAGAGCTCGTTCATTTTTATAACTTTCATGAACATGGAATGGTATACTAACTTTGGTCCGATGTTTGTAACGTTGAGAAATATAGAAGATAGACTCACCATTAAGTATACCGAATTGATCAGGGCGACGAACTGAGTTGATATAGCCATGTCCGTCTGTCCGTCCGTCTGTCTGTTTGAACGCAAACTAGTCCCTCAAATTTTGAGATATCTCAATGGAATTTGGCACAAGAATGTATTTTTGTATTATATTAGATATTTTTCGGATCGGGTGGATCGGACCACTACAACATATATCTCCCATACAACCGATCGTTCAGGTAAGACGATTTTGGTCATTCCTGCCGTAATTTAGAAATTATAAACGTGAAACTGGGTGATATATATTCTAATATATCATAGAAGATATCCTAGAAAAATCACTTTCATCGGAGCTATATATAGTTATATCCTATACAACCGATCGTTCAGATAGAACGATTTTTGGCCATTTCTCCCCTAATTTCCAATATAAAAACGTTAAACTTGGTGATATTTATTCTAATATATCATAGACGATTTCATGAAAAAATCATTTCGATCGGAGCTATATATAATATATATCCCATACAGCCGATCGTTCAGATAAGGGGGTTTTTTGCCATTTTTTATTTTATATTTAAAAATCGTTTAGGTATGTACATCTGTTCACTATATATTTCTCATCTTAAACATCCAATTATTTGGAGATTACGAACGGGATAAGATTATTGTTCAGCCCCATTCATGAAATGTATGAAGTCTTCGGCACACAGTCCCGTCCTTACTTGTTTCTTTTATGAATCAGTCTAATGTGCGTAGTTAATATTTTTGCAACTTTGTGTGTCTATAAAAATAATGCATAACATTGCGCGGAACTCGATTGATCGATTGATAAATTCGTGGCATTGACAGCACGGTTACAAAGAAAGGTAAACCACAAAGCCAGCTAGCGCTTAATTTCACATTTTATTAATTATTAACCGAGTAATATTTCAAAGAACTCGTGTAACATTTTAATGAAATATTACAATGTGAAATATTGCGTTGAACAAAATTTATTGCCAAAATGTTTTATAAAATTCCAATTTAAAGTGTTTTCTATTTAGAAAGTTAATTGGTTGTTAAAATGTGTAAAGGTTTTGCTCCTGAGTATATTTGCTGCAGCAATTTGATGCTGTAATTAAGTATTTTATTTGCAACAGGTCAAGTTACTAACTGTAAAGGTGTGCTGTAAGTTCATTTGTTTTTGGGATGTAATTTAATTTGGGTAACAAATTGCTAAATCATTCAAATTGCTAAGATTTATTAAACTTGTCTCGGTGTGAATAAATTTCGATAATTAATTTGATAATCACTATGATGTAGAAAATTTAATACCAAACGAAATACACAAACAAATAAAGAACGGCAATAAGATTTATGTAATTTTTGCACTTTCGAGATTTTCCATGAAATTTTTAATCTTTTTGTGGGTGACTTAAAATGTAAAGGGTAGTTAGCATGCATTGATCAATTTTCGAAAAAGTTTGAATTGCATGAAAAGTTGATTCAAATATTGATTTCACGAAGTTGACTCGGCGGTTTACATTGCTCAATTTCATAATTAATTTAATACAGTATTCTGAACAAGGTTATTAACATAAATGTCCTCTTCGCTCCGCCCTTTACAGAATGCGGAGAGCTCCTAAATATGAATTAAGTAAAAGTTCACAAGAGAAGCAAGTATCGTGCTAAGTGCCTATTTAATACTATGTACAAACACACACCAAATTGGCAATTTATACCATTTGGCAGTTTACTACGCAATTTATCATATAATAAATAGTAATAATAAATTGCCAGTTTAAAAGAAATTGGGTGATAAATTGAACTGCAAATGCAACCTTGTAAAGTGTGTTTATTGAGTAGATTTAAACGTCAGTTTTACGTATGGCTCAACTATATGGTTGGCTCATCTCAACAGCTGATTTTATTTTTTTCATTTCACTGGAGTAGGGATTGTCAAAAGAAGATGGCAAACTCAAAATTAAGCCAAATTATTGAACGCATTTTCTTACAACACATAAAAACTTCAAAGTTTTATGTTTTCATTCCATTCCATTCGCCTAATACTAACACGCACATTGTGACAGTCTGAACAAAGGTATGTTGTTGCTGTAGAGATGATCTAACCAGCTATCAAATTCCTATTGTGTAAGCTAAATTGAGTTACCTATACGAACACCATTCAATTTAAATCGAAATTTCCTCAATTTATTTTTCGGTTTGAACATAGTATAATTCAGTGGTCACGCCATAGCTCAATTGAGCCAGACTTGCTTCACACATATTCGAACTCTACATCATCAGTCGGTAGCGAGACAGCAACGAATATGCACTGCGCACGGCTGTCGCAAAAATTTTAAGGTTCCCTGTGAGAAATATTGCGATTGGGAAACGCAACTGGTATGACGACCTTTCTATATGTAGCTATTCTTCAAGGCATGTTTATGTTTGGCGTTTTATCTTTTTGGGTATGTTATGTGATACAACTTTTCACTACCGTATGAGGTTTTTAAATTATTTCAACAATTTCATTCTGGACTCCTTTTCGTCGGAGTCAAAAAAAATTAACAGCACTGCAAAAAACTACTATAGAATGTTAAAAAATAGCGAAATAGTAAAAGAATGATGTATCTTTATGTTTTCATTTTTTTAATCAGCTCCATATATTTTAACCATTTTTTATTTCCCCGGTTGCGGCAAATGTATTAAATTCGGAAATAAGATTTTTTAAGTGAGTGATCGCCTCTATTTTTGCGATAGTTGAGGGAATTGGAAATATTTCAAACTATTTCTGAAATTTTCCAAAATTTTTGCTATTTGCATCCTCTACATGTTGTAATTTTAACTTTAATTTCCTACTGGGATGCTCATGCTCTCGCTCTCACTAATACACTTACATTTTAATTTTTGCCGACCACTGATTTAATTATGTTTTAAGTATATCATAGCGACGTGTGGTCTAGCATGCTTTCTTCTACTAACAATACCTCATGCAGTTTAAAAAGTAAAATTAGGAGGGTATCTCCAGCAATATGTAGTCCACTAGTATAAACTGGTTGAGGAGCAACTGCTTTCTTACCCGGAATCTTTCTCGTTAGAAAATTTGTATAGAAGCGAGCATTCTCTCTATTTATACAGTTGATGAAAACAGAAGAAGGTCAGATCAGAGAAAAGTCACCAAAATTGAAACTGTGGCTGTGTGTGTAAAATGAAATCTACCTATTTGTTGCAGTTTAGTCATTGATTAACGAGCATAGGGGCAAGATGTATGCACATATGTTTCTTAAAGCTCAAAAAACTTGCTCATATCTCTAAAGAGGAAAGACATAAGTTTAACAATGAGCATACTAGTTGAGCACTGCCCGCTGGCATCACATGCTTATAAGTGAGGCCTCGTCAGTAACAACATGTATACACTGAACCAAAAAAGTGCATGTATACTAGGGCGGGTCGATTTAAAAATCGCCCATTTCTCTGTGAAAATCATATTCTAGGGATCAAAATAAGAAACTTTGCCGAAGAAACCATACCTCTAAAACGAATTCTGATGTCCCCCCCTTTGGGTCGAACTTTTGGGTAGGGGCAATTTCAATTCTACCTGCTGTGTCTTGTGGTGGCTTAAAAAAAACAACACAAGCAATTTTACGATCTGCAATTGTGTCACAGTGATACCTTGATTTTTTAAAACGGTTGAATAAAAAACCCACACAACTATGTTTACGACATGCAAATGCATCACAGTGATGCCTTGGTTTTAAAAGGGGGTTGTAAAAACGCTAATTTCTAATAATTTTTTTTAATTTCTTTTCTATTACTAAGTTAAATTCATTTCTTCATTTACATATGTTCTGACTAAATAAATTTCTAAAGAGAAAAATAAACTCCAAAAAGAAAAACCAAAGGCATTTCAAAGTGGGATTTTTCAAAATTTGCAAGTTCGACCCAAAGGGGGGACATCAGAATTCGTTTTAGAGTTATGGTTCCTTCGGCAAAGTTTCTTATTTTGATCCCTAGAATATGATTTTCACAGAGCAATGGGCGATTTTTTTGCCTCCCCACAAATCGACCCGGCCTAATGTATACTAAGAAAAAGTGCGTATATTTTAAGAAAACCTCTCCAAAAACCGTATTCATAGAATTTAAGAATATAAATAATATGTTTTCTTATATTATAAGAACGAAGTTTTGTCATAAATATAATTTTACGAATTTTTTCTTAGATCATACGCAAATTTTCTTAAATCATATGCACTTTTTCTTAAATTTTAAGAAAAAATCAGAGTGAATTTCTATGAAACTTTTTCTTAAGAAAACATGTACGTTTTTGGTTCAGTGTAGAAAGTGCGATCTGCATGAAGAAACTGTTGAGCATATTCTTTGTTCGTATCCTGCGCTGGCAATTTAGCTAGGTCTTAGAAAATTTCTAGCATTTGTCGTGGTATTTAATTGGGTTTTTTCTGTTTGGTCGTCAAACAAATTCTGGTTACACTATGGACACATTCAAGCTAACCTTGGATGTTGGAATGTCCGGATGTTTGCTTTTGTAACTCAACTGAAATTTTTTATACAGATAGTTAATAATTTCGAAGCATGCACAGGATTAAGTTTTCTTTAAGGTGGCACCAAATAGCCATCTGGGACCGTTTTTTACGAAATTATCTCTAAATGGTCTTGAAATGGTACCGAAAACAATATCAAAAGGATACGAAAATAGTGCAAATATTTTAAGAAGCAATCCTTCGTTTATGACTCTCAAACATTTTTCTGTTTTTCAACGATTTAGGGAGACAGTCCTGAAATGTTCACGAGATACCTTCTGCGATATTATTATGAAAACAACCAAGACTCTCATTCGAAACAGTCTCATAAAAATCCCGTTCACAATAGCATAACGGTCCGGAAAGAGTTAGAAAAAAAATTTATTTAGCACCTAAAAGTACACTAGAGTCATACAAATAATGTAGAAATGATTCCGAATTTATCTCGAAAACTTTCCTGAAATTATACCGAAATGGGTCGAAAATAACCCGTTAGTTATCGCCAAATGGTTCAAGAATTATTTGTAGTGATCATGGCACAGTCCAAAAGTTACTTCGAAGAAAGTCATGAAAGTGTCCGTAGATAGCCTGGAAATTATCTGGGAATGATCCCAGAATGAAGTGAAATCATCCAGTACTATCCCGAAAACTGACTACTTTTCTAAAATATTTAAACCAAACTGTATTTGAACCATGAGCCATACATAAATTTTACCTTATTATTATTACTAGCCGGACCCGTGCGCTTCTTTCGAAACAAATATAAAAGTCTCATATCAAATATCAACAGAAACCAGCTGTTCTATCAATCAATTATCTATGAATAAAAAACTACATGCGCTTGCGCTGCCATCTAGTGCCATAGTACAAATTGTGTGCTTACAATCGTTTATTTTTAACAAATTATTTTAATAAAATATAGCTATACAAAAGCACTACGCCAATAATGCTCAAAGCTCGCTAAGAGCACGAATCTCCATCTGTACAACCAAAATTTTATTTATAGATTTAGACTCCAAATAAGAGCGAAAAAGGGACCTGCACATAAAAACCGCAATTAGAAATAATATATATGATTACAAAGATAAGAGTTTATGAGGGGATTAGGTGAGGCAACGGCGCCACTGTTCAATTTTCTAAAATTGCTGAGAGCTCTTTTTATATAACCCAGATACCAAATTTTATTGATCTGAAACACAGATAGTTATAGCACGTTGCCAGAGATGGGGTGCGGGGGGTTGTATCTACAAAGTTTTTCAAAGTGGTTTTACCTCTATTTTTAATATAACTAATGAAGGTGTATATTTTTCAAGTTTAAATAACTGCGACTAAAATCCCGCTCATGAGTTCTGCGCTAGGCTTGGTATCTGCCACATAAAAAAACAGCAACGGTTGAGGATAGAGTTATCAAACAAAAAACGATCAAAATGCCAATTTTTTCGCGATATGAAAAAAATGGACATTGGTAAAAATTTCAAATTTAGTTATTAAGAAACGATTTAAAAAAAAAGTCATTTTTAATACTGTTACCCTTTTTTTATTATAAAGGAAAAACTAAATGTTTCTCTTTATTATAAATTTTTAATCGATTTTGAGATGCTGAAATCGAATATTTAAGAAAAGAGTATCACTTCCAGCAAACGTAATCTTTTTAAATACTGTAACGAATTTGGAGAATTCCGCTTATTCCAAACCTTCTGCTAACGTTCGAATCGCTAAACTGTTGAATAAATAACTCCAATATTCAATAATGCAAAATGTTCTTTATTATACTACTTTGAGAGTACTTCACAATAACACTTATACTTCACAACCAATAGCGTGCTTAAATCAAAACTGATTAAGCATTCCCCAGCTTGCGCTACTTTTATACTCTCTGTTGACTCGTCCGCATATTTCTACTAAGGTCTAGACGTTTCACCTGCTAGAACTCTGTATCTCCTGCTTGGTAATTGAGCTACATATATGCGTGTGTATGAGTGAGTAACAACTGCGACTGATGACTGCATCTGTGTATGAGTTATCTCTTCGTTGCCTTGTATGGAGTATGCTGTAGTATTACAACACCGCCCCCCCCCCCTTCCCCCTATTTTTACTATACAGAGTAGATCTATATTTTTTTATATATTGCATATCTCCGTGATAACTTTCATGCAAAAAAGTAAAGCCGTTTTGGCGTGATTGAGTAACAAAGTAATTAAAAAGTCACTATTCCCAGGGGGCATAGAACCCCTTTTCCAAAAAATTTTACTGATGCATTCTTCCACACTGCTGACTATATGCGTGACACTTTTCAACTTGGGCTCTTCATCCGGAGTCTCTTGTCATTGAATATCCTTCATATAACACTAAACTTAGACTATTGTAGCCCGTAGTAAAAAGTTCCCTGCTGTCAATCTACACAACCTTAACACAAAGAGCAAGACTAGCGAGAGTTTCATTATAGACAATAGCAGTAGAATTACTGCAGCTTAACTAATGTTTAATATTGCCATGTTTCAGACACAAAATGGTTTCTCACAGCAAGAGAAGGGAACATAACTTAAAAGCTATGATGTGATATCAGATCATTAGAAAAATTAAAACATATATACCAGGGTCTAAATCCTTTAGACACATTTTCTCATATATACGAACATGTCCAATACCTACTTATATACATATATATATATATATTAGGCCGGGTCGATTTGTGGGGAGGCAAAAAAATCGCCCATTGCTCTGTGAAAATCATATTCTAGGGATCAAAATAAGAAACTTTGCGAAGAAACCATACCTCTAAGACGAATTCTGATGTCCTCCCTTTGGGTCGTAGGGGCAAATTTTGAAAAATCCCACTTTGAAATGCCTATGTTTTTTCTTTTTGGAGTTTATTTTTCTCTTTAGAAATTTATTAGTCAGAACATATGTAAATGAAAAAATGAATTTAACTTAGTAATAGAAAAGAAATTAAAAAAAAATTATTAGAAATTAGCGTTTTTACAACCCCCTTTTAAAACCAGGCATCACTGTGATGCATTTGCATGTCGTAAACATAGTTGTGTGGGTTTTTTATTCAACCGTTTTAAAAACTCAAGGTATCACTGTGACACAATTGCAGATCGTAAAATTGCCTGTGTTGTTTTTTTAAGCCACCAAAAGACACAGCAGGTAGAATTGAAATTGCCCCTACCCAAAAGTTCGACCCAAAGGGGGGGACATCAGAATTCGCTTTAGAGGTATGGTTCCTTCGGAAAAGTTTCTTATTTTGATCCCTAGAATACGATTTTCACAGAGCAATGAGCGATTTTTAAATCGACCCGCCCTAATATATATATATATATACAATGATAAGTACACGTACAAATAAACATCCCATCTAAAATATTCAACTTAATTGCATCTCATTTGACTACTAAATGAAGCAATCAACCGCTACCAAAAGTCACCACGTTATGTTGCAGCTAGACATGAACACATGCACTCATTAACGACATATAAACATATTAATTGCATCAATGCATTTGAACAAATAAATGGAAGCGTCGTCCAAAAGTGCGTAGAGGCCAAAGAGTCAGTTGGCAAGGCAATCGTGCAATAATAGCAAGGAGCAACAACATGAATAAATCCTTCATGGCATGTTAAATGCTATGACAGCTTTAGAGCGCGCATATAAATTGCAATAACAAAAGGAACAACTAAACGCACACAAGTACAACAACAGCCGAATTGCATTACGCTCAAAAATGAATGCAACTATACCTCACTGAAGCTAAATAAACGGACTTTAGAAAAATGCTGAGAAATTCTTTAGATGGCGACACTTTGTCGTCAGAAATGTCACTTTTCAACAAGTATGCAACATGAATATTTACATATGTATACATGTAGTTAGATTAGACCGTATCAAAAAACGATGTGCGTTTTTATTTGTCAAGTAAGATGATGTTGGGGATGATAATGATGATGGTGGCGATGTTGATGAAGTGAAGTCGGAAATGGTCATGCGATGACGAGAGGAAAGTTGGTTTTCTACACAGGACTTGAAAAGTGGCTACTGGAAAGTGTAGGCGAAGTAGAAAGAAAGGAGAAAACAATCGTCAGTATCGGTGATGATCTTTGGAAATTTACAGAGTTGTACTTTTGACCATGTAATGCACCAGCAACTCTTGGGAGACTTATGAATGCTGTACCTAGATGACATCATCGTATTGGGAAAGAAATTGGAGAAATTTCTCTAGTGAATAACTGGTGCTGGTCTAAAACTTAGTCCCAAAAAGTGTTCACTGTTTAAAAAGGAAGTAAGTTATTTGGGTTATGAAGTAACTACGGAGGGCATCTGTACTGCAAATAAAAAGATAGAGGCTGTAAGGGATTGGATAAGAATACAGGCAATGTATGAGCTAAGAAGTTTCCTTGGGCTGTACACATATGACCGCCGATTTGAGCCATATTTCACCAGTGTAACCAATAGCCTCCAACAGCTAACAAGAAAAAATTAGACTTTGGAATGGAAGAAGGAAAAGAATAGTTTCAAACATTGAAGGATCGTTAGTGCGCTGCCCCAATATTGGCATAAACTATTCGAGGAACAACGTTTATTCTGGATACAGGTGCGCGTGGATATGCTTTGGGGGTCGTTTTTCACAGCTTTTCGATGGACAGGTGCAGGTAATTGCCTACAGCCGATCAATTGTAAAACCAGAGCGGAACTACTGTGTTTGACGAAGAGAGAGAGAGTGCTGTGAAAATTTTTACAAATACCTCTACGGGCAGCGATTCCAATGATGGCAGACCATGCAGGACTCTAATGCCTTTTGCAGTTCCTAAATCCCGAGAGTTTTCTTTTTATGGCAAGGTGGAGCCACCGACTACATAGCTGGGACTTTTGAAAATAGTGATGCTATACCGCGGAGCCCATGAAGTTCGGAATGCTAGCACTGTTCCGAAGTTGGGGGAAAAAAGACATAAATGATGAACGACTGATGACAATAATGTTGACGGTTGAATGAGACATGGAGAAACTAAGGAATTGTCAGCAATAAGTTGCAGACCTGCCACATGTGATACAAAGTGGAACAATTTGCAATTGATATCCGTCTTTTTACATCTAATATGGCAGAGTAAGGATGGTCAAGATGAAGATGAAGGGATGAACACTAATGGGTAAGGCTATACGCGCAAAGTCTAGACCTTGGGAGAAGTAGGCGAACGAGGCAACTGAGAGTATAAAAGCTGCGCAGTCTAAGTGATGGTCAATCAGTTTAATTTTATCACGCAATAAGTGAAGAATGCGAATTATTAAATTTTAAAGATCTACAACCTTAGTAGTGCTGTTAATGAAGAGCATTTTTATACAGTATAATAATCCGAATGATAACAGAAGGCGCAGAAGAATCGATTAAATACTTGTTACAATATATCATCGTTTATACCTTAGAATGATAGTTAGTCCGAAAAGGGTTGAAATATATTTTGACATAAGCTGAGGCGTTTATAAAAAAAGTTCTGAGATGGGATGTTCTTCAACAAAATTCTAAGATAGAGCGCGTTTGGAACAAATTCTGAAATAGGGTGTAATTAAAAAGATTTCTGAGATAGAACGCTATTACCCTCAACGGTCGATATGCTGTGGTAATGATCTGCATATGATAGTGATGTGGTTCTTATCAAATACTTGAATCTTGCTGAATGGGCGACATAACTATTTCTGCTCGCGTTTCGAAATTGCAAGTGAGTACCCAATAGAGTTCCAACCTTTAAATATTTCTAAGTGGGTTGAACCGATAAAATTTATTTCATATTTCCACCTATGGGATTTTTATTATATAATTAAGATATGGTGGAAGATATCATATGGGGACCTAAATTTGACCTTATTCTCTTTTCTGGTCTTGTTAAATACTTCACATTTTTAGGGTGCACGTTGCACTTTTTTCTTAAATACCACCTAGTGTACTTTTGTCTTTTAAAAGACTATGCATAAGAATTATGGCCTTTGCAGTTGTTGGAATTTTTTTCGCACTATTACATGTAGTATGCAAAGCGTTGTACAATTTTGTGTGAAAATCATTTCTATACATATTTCATTGCAAATTATTTGCTTTTATTATTTGCACAATCAGCGAGCGCGCCTCTTTTTTCCATTTAAGCATGCTTTGTTTTCAAAACAAAATTTTTTCTTTTAATTCACAAAGCATATCATTGCTATGAGTTGATATGAATATCATGTGCATACGTTTTGGTGACATTCTAAAGCTAAAGAGAATGCAGCGACTATGAGGCGTCATGCAATGCGACATTTGCATTCATAGATAAATGCACATTGTAGGTACATGCAATGCATTCGAATGAATGCGCTAAAGAATAACAGCAATTGTAATGATAAAAAAAAAATTTATAATAATAAGTTAGCGTGCCATGATTGTACATTTTATGCACGCAATTTTACGGATCGTAAAACATTTCAATTTTCATGCAATTGAGATTAGCCGATTTGCATTTTAGGTGTTCGATGATGTTGTTTGTGTTATTGTTGTTTTGCTAAAGGTTATAGATACGTTTGTACTGTTGTTGTTGCTGTCAAAATAACAGCCATGTGTGTCAAATCTGATGCTTGGGGCTAAACATGAAGTTACGAGCGAACAGAGACTGACCGTACTAGAACTGCAAAGCATTCCATCCACTGCAACGCATGGAAGATACTACAGTGAGCAGGCATCGTCATTCCTTGCCGACAAATTTCTCTTCCGACTTCGACCCATCCGTTAGTTACATAATCGGTGCAATGCCCCAATGGGGCCCTTCACCCTATTCCTTTCTCGAAGGAATGTGGTTGTTGAAGCACTACTGGAATAAAGTCGGAGTTGGTAAGAACTCTTGTGAGCATGAAGTCAGGGGATGCATAGTCATTATCATGACGCCAGATCAACGTTCATAGCCGGAACCATGTTTTCCGCAATATACACTGAAAGTATGTCTCGGTGTTGAAATAGCAAAATTGGGTAAAGAAAAATATGCATGCTCTTGATAAGTGCCGAGCTTGATTTCTTTTTACAGCTTCACAAAGCCATGGTGTGGTGGAAGCGTGCTCCGCCTATCACACCGAAGATCTTGGGTTCACACCCCGGGCAAAGTTTCATCGAAAATTTAGAAAACAGTTTTTCTAAGCGGCGTCGCCCCTCGGCAGTGATTTGACAAACACTCCGAGTGTATTTCTGCCATGAAAAACTTCTCAGTGAAAACTCATCTCTCTTGCAGATGCCGTTCGGAATCGGCATAAAACATTTAAGTCCCGTACCGCCAATTTGCAGGAAAAATTATTGGGAGCACAATGCAAATTAGAAGAGAAGCTCGTCCTCAAATCTCTTCGGAGATTATCGCGCCTTACATTTATTTATTTATTTTTTAATTATAAAGAGTTTGCTATTTTATTTCTCAAAAAGAAGTAGTAATGACCAATGAACTGTCTAAGGGGATATATTCCAACGCCTTTCGTGACTTTCTTTGCTATAACTAATTGGGTTCACTAGGAAAATCAAGTATTCCTCCAACTGTACCTCCCAACTCAGAGAAGGTCCCTCCCTGTCTTTCTCTCTTGCCGAAATGTTGGTGTCGATTGGAATACTTTCAAGGATGGTTCCTCTGCAGCCATTGACATAGCATGGATTAAACAGCGATTGATCTCAGAAAGAAGAACTTTGCTCTCGAATACTCCAAGGAACATCCAATCTTCTCTCAATATAAATTATGCTTCCGAGAGATACGTCGACATGATAGTTCACTGTATATAGCAAGATTTAATTTTGCTGCTGTGTTTCATGTTACTCTCTGAAGACCAAGAGACCTCAAAGTTTGAACATAGCAGTGATATTTAGAGATAATATAAAAATTCATTCAGAGCATGTAGAATATGACGATCGATTTTTGAATAACATTGAGCTAAAAACTTAGTTCAGAGCACCGTGACAATGCAAGGAAAGGAGAAAACGTTTCTACAACCATTTCCAGGCAATCGATGGTTGGTGAAATCGATGTCCGGCAAGTTGTAGCCGATGAATCGGTGGATGCATACCCAGGTTATTTATATGATTGCCTGGTCGCGTAGGTACGGCAGCGGTTGACACAACTGTGTTTGGGAGAAATAAGGAGTAGGAACTAGGTTCCTTTAAAGCCAATCTCCGGACACACAAAAAGTAGAGGGAGACCGATGTCACCTACTGATCAAAAGTGGCGGGCTTTTGCAAGATAAGGGGATTACATCTGTTCAAGCAAACTGTTTGCGGTAAAGACTGCACTTATTGTAGGTGGTGCCTTCGACGATCTATAAAATGCACACTGCTTCAGCTTAAGTAGGTATAATCGTTATAAACAGTTTGAGAAGTTTGCACACCAAGGCGACTGTCGCGCGAATAAAACGTTTGTAAGTGAATACTTGCATTTGGTCTGTGAATTCTCTCTCCCTCTCTCTTGCTGATTTTGCTGTTACAGTGTGCTGATATGTAGTAGTAGATAGTATGTATGTGAGGTGACTGAAAACAGCATTGCAATTTGCATATGAATTATTTTAATAAAGCAATATTTAGTTATAACTTTTTGTTGCGTTTCAAATATACTGTACCACTAATATGATGCAGCTGTTAATTTAAATATGTCTATTGCACAAATGCATTTTGAATTAACAATTTTTAACCGATTTCATGGCTTTCAAAAAATAATCAAAATATTTCACTATTTCAATGATTTATAAGAAAAAAAAAACACGCTAAGCAAATGCCCAACCCTTTCAACGCTGACTACTTCAATTATTTTCCAACGCACTAGGTGCAACTCAATTTGCGTTCCTCTTTATTACTCAAGCTGGATGTCATACGCCGCAACTGCAATTAACCCGCTAGTTGATCACAAAAAAACAAAAAAAAAAAAAAAATGATACCAACCTCGCTGACAACAAAAAGGCGCGATTTGGTGTTCACAAACGTTGAATAAAGAAATGTTGCTGGAAATTTGTTTTTGTATTATTTTGCGGACAATATTTGGAATTATATTGCCTTTGCTGTTGATGTCGCATTATTTCATTTGCTTTTATTTTGCATTCTTTTTATCTTTTTTGTTTACCTTTTTTGGTTACGCCAGGCTGTGTTTGTGGAGTACCTAGTTTTTGCGCCATTCGAGATAAAAACCAAAAATGCTGACATAGATAAACTGCTGAACGACAGACAGAGAGAGTGAGTTGATGAACGTTTTAAGATACGCTTGAATGCTCCCTGCATTTTGCGCTTTGTATTTATTCCGCAATATATTTCATACTCTGGTTTTTTTCCCCCAGTGTTCCTGTCAACATTTTTTGTTTTTTTCCCCAGTGTTTCTGTCAAAATTTTTTATTTTTATTAATTGTTGTGCAAAATAAAGTAAAATTTAAAAAAAGGGAGTGACTTTTTAAAAGAATACAAATAAAAAGGCCAAAAAACCAAAACTGGGCGCAAGCAATAGCGCGTCATTTGCGCAGGCGCCCCGCGCTGGGTTCTGGGTACTCCAAATGACAGGCTATGTGTACTAACACAATTAAAACGATCAAACACAAGTAATCGATCGCTTGTGCTGTTTGTTTGATTAGTCGTGAAAATTGGCAAAGTATTGGAATGTTTTTTTTATTATTTTGAGCTACCTCTTGCACATACCCTGAAGAGAAATCAGTAAGTAGTGATAAAAATTTCTGGTTCAGAACTATGCCCAAATTACCAAATAAGTACTAGTTGTATTGAAACTAGATTTTCACTAGTTGAAAAATCGAGAGCGTGGGTTTTTATATTTCATATTCAACTTCTTTTTGATAAAAAGAGAGCTTAAAAAGCTGCTAGCTTTAAAGAGCTTCGACTATGAGTATATAGGAGACATACTTACATACACCTTTGTCTGTGCTTTGCAACTATCAAAAAAGCGGATAAAATCATACTAGAAGCAACATGTAGAATTTTGGTTCGATTCGGAAACAGTGAAATAGAATAATTACAAGAGCTAGGTCTTATTTGTAAATGTAAACACTAGTTCGAAAGTATCAAAGTAATTCCAATAAACCAACTAGTTCTAAAGTAGAAATATGTGTCTAGTTCGAAACTATAGAAAAGCTAATGCAACAGGGACTATTTTCATAGCATAGGACTTTGTTATGTTAAATCGGTCAGTTGAAAACAGAGCTAGAGGGCGAACTAGTAGTGGTTTAGCATGTACTAGAAATGCAACAGTTTTGAACAAGACATTTTCACTACAGGGTAACATGTACATTGGACTGGTCCGACTGTTAAAATTCATAAATGATTTCTAAAGTATTTTTTTGATACTTTTCCTTGAAACTTACACCTTCGGCTTCCTTGCCACGGTAGGCACCCTCTTACGTTATCGCCGACATGTTGAAGTGGCTTAGAAGCCTTGAAAGGCTGCGCCGCATTAGCGACAACCAGGCAATGTGAAGAGATCCAAGCCGCAGATTCGAACACCGACCTTCCAACCGCAGAATGAGCAAACAAGGAATAAATAGTAAAGGCATATATAGCTACGGAGCAGAGGCAATTCCTCTTCAACAATATAAATAACGACGTAGGTGTTATAGTGATTGTATGGACTCCGATTGGGGACAATGTCTCTTCAATCGGTCCAAAAACGGTACTTGGATGGTAGTTTTAGTGTAGGCTAAAGGCACTCATCGACTTGAGGCACTCGATGCTAGAACTGAAAAAACCCTCTTATATTGGACCGCCCACAGAATACATGGCATTTGCAAAGTTTCAAGTTTTGTCGTTCCACCAGTGAATTCTGACAGACTGGGTACAAAAAACAAAAAATCCGTAAAAAAATCTGGACATCTGTTGTGAAAAAAATTCCATTCCGGAATTTACCTCAAGGCTGGAAATGCACCAAAAATGTTGAATGGTCTTTATGGCCAATATCTTCTAAACAAATGATTTAGGAAGAAATATCGATATAGAGCAAAGATGCCCTCAAGAGCTTGGTAGAGCGTCGGTAATTAAATCATGTGCATGTCGGTGAGCGTAGAAATTGAGATTCAGCAAAGAAAGCAGTGAATCTATGGCGAAACCAGAAAGCATCGTAGTGGTGGTTTAGTCGTTGATTAACGTGCAACGAAGCAAGACAGATGAACGCATATTAGTTAACACTCAAAAAGAATATCATAAATATGCTATATAAATATATTTTGTTGCATGAGTCTACCATGAAATCTAAACCTTTATTATTAAGAACTAGCAAACCCGGCAGACGTTGTTCTGCCCTAAATTTGGTATATATGCATACATTTTAATAAGCTTTTCCGACTAATTCAATTTGATACCCATAATGTAAAAACACATCCTAGTGTTACCCTGATCAACGTTTTGGCCTATATCTCGAGACCCAAGTCACGCAGGGATATGACCCTCTACTAAAGCACTCATCAACAGCTTTCATTTGATATCCATATTCTATAAACACATTTTAGGGGTACCCGGGTCCACGTTTTGGCCTATATCTCGAGACCCTGTGCGTCGATCGCAACCAAACCTATGTGCAAACCATCATGTGAGGTATACGCAACTTATGTGAAAGTTTGAACAAAATCGACAGGCTAGTTTTTGATTCTATAAGCCCTTCACAAACGGACATTCATTTTTAATATATGATAGATAAGAATATGTGTGTGGTGATCGGGAATAATTTTTTCACCATGAAAATATGAGTATGAGGAGGAAGCATGCATTTTTTTGTTTGCAGCGATCCAGTCTTTGTTAATACGTATATCAGGGAGCAAGTAAAAATTGCTAATTGAGTGTAAAATTTTTAAGTAAAAAACAGGTTTTAAAACAAAGCATATTAATGTTCACATGTGTCTATATTAATTTTTATTCCGCTTTATGTCATCAATCATTTAAATTAACCTCGCCTTAACATCACTTTCCGCTGCAGACAATCATCACCCTTTCATATGTCGCCTTATATATTTTTCTTTTTTATTTGTTTACTTTTTTAAAATATATGGGGTATTCCATCCCATTTCGACCAATTTTGAACCCGACCCCTTTAGAATTGGCTGAAAGTTTGTCTTCTTTTTCTAGCTTACGAAAGACGTTTTTCAGAAAATCTCGAAAAACTGAAAAATTACAAAAAAAAAACCTTAAACATTTTTTCGTATTTTTTCCGGAAAGTACATTTAAAAACAAATTAAAAAAAAAAAAGATCCCAAACGGTAAATTTTTGAAAAAGTTATAGCATTTTGCAAACAAAACGGTGCTTTTTTAAAAATTCATAACTTTTTTTGAGTTGGATGAAAAAATTTGAAAAAATTCTGAAAATCGTCTTTAGTAAGCTAGAAAAAGAAGAAAAACTTTCAGCCAATTCTAAAGGGGTCGGGTTCAAAATTGGTCGAAATGGGATGGAATACCCCATTATATATTTTTGTTTATTGCTCACATTTACAAGTATTCTTCAAGTACATGCATTCATGCATATTGATTCGATCCCTCATTCTTCACAAGGTGTACGTACATTCATATCTTAACCTCACCAAAAGCATGTAAATATGCATTGCTGTTGTTGTTGTTGTTGTTGATTTCTATTCATATTGTTGTCATTGTGCTAAAAACCGTGAATGACTGTGTCTGCTTGTGTGGAATGTTATCTACAGATATGCAATATTTTTCTTGATATAATTTGTGCACTACCTTCACTGTTATTTTGCTCTTCATGAAAAGAGTTTGATTGCAAGGGTAGAGGTATGCGATTTTGTTGTTGGCACGTAAGAAGACACTTGCTTTGCTTGATTAATTTGCTGATATATTTATTATTTTGCGGCAATAAGGGTACAGTGTGTTGAGACAGAGAATTTTGGATTAAAAAAACTTTTAACTAAATATGCAAGTATGAAGTAATATTATCATCTCGTGCATTGAACTGATCCTGGCAAATTATATCCGATTCGGTATATTGAAAATATTTGAACGTATGTGTCTTTAAATGATACTTTATCATATGATATAATATTTATTGGTATGATATGATGTAATATCATATGATATTAATAATAGGCAAAGAGTGAAATACTTTAATTAAGTTTAAAACAATATTTCCCATGCATCTGCATCATTTGTTCATTTTCCTGAAAGGTATGTAATTGATGTGTTTTGCAATATCTGCAATCGTTTTGAGAATGTTGTCTCATGTGACCTTAATGATACTATTCCATATGATATGAAATCGTGTGATATAATATAAGACCACAGGATATGATATTATATCATATGATATAACCCACATTACAAGCTTAAAACTAAGACATAAAAATCATAAGCGTATCGCATGGTGTTATATGAACTTATTTAATCATATTTCATAGTACTCCCATTTTTGAATTAAAAAAATCTATACTGGGCGATTTTTTAAATTCATTTTATGTGAGCGCATTGGTTGGTTGGTTGGTTCTTGTGCTGCCCGGCTATGGAGCCGTGCCCAAGTAGCGATCTAGGCTCCATTTTGATACACTTCCTCCTGGAACCAATTATATTTTTAGGCTGATGTACCCTGCATATTGTTTTACTCAAACCACTTGACTACTGATGTCCTTGATGCGGCAGTTTGATACCGTCCTTAAGTCCGGCAACACATAATTGCCTAGAGTTCGGGACCGAAAATTCGCAAGGGCTGGAAATTCGCAGATGAAGTGAGTCACCGTTTCTATGACACCCTCCTGTCTACAGCTACTACACCTCCCATTGTAGGGGATAACCATTCTTCCCGCGTGTGGGCCAAACGGCCAGTGCCCTGTAATAGTGGCCGTGATTCTGAACATTTCCTTTCTAGACCTATTTAGTAGATCATCGGTTCTTTTCTGGTTGTACTCTGGCCAGATTAGTTTGGTGATTCTACAGGTGTCCGTAGAGTACCAATCACGGATTGCTATTTTCCTAAGAAAGGTGAGAATGTCTCTTTTAATTGATGTGAGTGCTCGATGAACCGTGACTGCTTCCGTGATGCCGAATGATGCTCCTGCCTTTGCTATTTCATCCACTTTTTCGTAGCTGTCAATGTTCCTGTGGCCGGGTACCCAGCTGTGTGATAGCTGCCTGGTTAGCTGCTTCACGTAGCACCCTCTTACGGTTATCGACGGCTTTAGAGGATGTGTACGGTGATTCTAGCGCTTTGAGCGCTGCTTGACTGTCAGAGTATATGACTACCCCATCGTCTACCCGGTTCTGCAACAGGAAGATGTCCTCTCTATTCATTGCAGCTCTGCTTGGAAGATACTAGCTGTGTTTGGAATACGGATGGGGATTGCGACTTTTAGTTGGTTGGAGAAGACACCTGCGGCGACGCCGCAGTCCATTTTGGATCCGTGAATGTAGAGTGAGGTGGCACCCTCCCTGCCAACTCTGTTGGCCGACCAATCCATTCTAGAGGGTATCTGAACCTTGTAATTCCTGTCGAAGATCAGCGCATTCAGTATAATACAATTATGAATGATAATATTTGGGGTGATAGTCTGTTATCTATAGGTTATAAAATATTTTATGCATTCAAGTGTGAGTCAATTAAGATCTTGTGATTTGCTGTGAATCTTCGCATCAACATTTTCAAATAAAACTTAGTTATATTTGATCTGTTTTAATTTGATCTAATACGGCCACTCATTGGTCTGATATCAAAAAACCAGGCAAAATGTATATTTTTAACATAAAAATGTTTAAGTAGGCACCATTAAATTTGATGTGAACTTGTTTTATATATGAACTAATTGTTACACATTTGATGAGATCTTTTTGTTGTAGCTTAAGCAATATAATACAATCTCATGTGGGTCAACAGTACAATTAAATCTAATCGAAATTTTAAATATTTTGTTTTTTCTGTCTTTCGATTATTTCGATTTTAGTAGTAATTTTAGTTTAAAATATTTTTTTAATTTGTTTTGTGTGTGAAGACTTTTTAAAACAAATTTTTAATTTTAATCTATTGAGTTATTTTGGGAAAAATTTAAAATTATACTTTGTGGAATTTAAGGAATTTTGTAGCACAACCCTTCGAAGGAAATAGGAGGTGGAGGGGGGGATTCAATGTGTTCATATTTAATCGTTCCCGAGATGGTCGTGCTAATACCTTAGTGGTGCTTGTAACCGAAACGTAATGAATATATATCCATCAAAGGTCCATCAACATCGATAGCACTTCCCAAAACCTTCGAGGAGTACCGTTATCGCTACAACAACAACAACCACAAAATTATATCTTATAAATCTCCTCAAAACCTTTTCTCTCGAGGGTGTAATTCGAACCCACACTCCTGCGATCATCTACGTTTTGTTGTTCTACAAATTTTTCCAGTTAAATTTTTTACTGCGACCAAATCATAACATACGATCCGTTGTCGAATGCAGTTTTCAAAATCACAATAGCTCCGAAATGGTGTATCGGATTAATGAAATATATGAACTAGGGACAATGCGTACTCCCTAGATCCATAAAATATTTTTTTTTTTTATTTTAAATATTTGGATAGCTTAATTTTTATCGTTTGAGTAAAAATAGTATTCGATCCATGATCGTATGTTACGGTTCCATAGCTGATCTTCATACTCTCGTATACATACGAGCTTTAGTCTAAGACTAACCTAAAGATTGAAGTATATATATATTAATTTTTTCTGCAAGTTCGGGACTGTTCATGAAGATAATTGAACTAGACATGTTTGCAAAATTCATTGGCGCTGTCTGAGTTGCTATAAACTCAAAATATAAATCTGTACCGATAGGTGGTACGATTACTTCTCTGACTTAGCTCTGAGGCCTGTTCTACGATAGCACGTTTCGATACACCAATGTATCGAGCAGTTAAGTTAGGTTGAAAGAGGCAGGCCGTGACTCACTGATTGTATGAAAAAGACTGAATGTGCTCATAGAGGTGTACGACCAAACTGAAAACCCTTATCAAGAACCAAGACCTATATTACAAAATAACTTTATGAAAAGGCAATGAACTTTAAAATTTTGCATGCCAATAAATAAACTTTGCCTGCTACAACAAAAAAACTACAACAAAACAATTTCGCTCACATTGTGTCTGCAAGTTTAATTAAGATTCACTCAATCAGCGTCAACGAAAACTATGTAGATTTACAATTAGTAATTATAACAAACAAAAAAAAAAAAAACACGAAAAACGAGAAAAGGAAATTAAGCGAATCTGTGCAATAAACTTCAACGAATTGCAGATGTACCGAAACAATCAAAATGAGAACAACAAAATTAAATTGATAAAACGTCGAAAAAAAAAATCTCAACTAACTGAATACAAACTGGAATATTTATCTAACAAGTAGCATGAATAGATGAAGTGGGATTGCTACTTAGAATTTAAATTTTGCATTGGCAACTGAAGCAGCTTCACAAGACTTGCTTTCGCTGAGCGGCAACCTCTCTCAACTTGAAATGATTTCTTGTCAAGCGACAATTTTAATTAAAAATATTTCTTTTGCTTTTGTTAATACAAATATTCTTACTGATCTAATAAAATTTCGCAAGAATATATGGTGCAATTTTAGTAGGCTAATTGAGAGCCGGCTCGAGAGTGAGTTCTAGCGAGCGTTTGATAATTGGATATGTCGATTTGTTTGGGTTAGCGTTAATGAATTGCGTTTGATCAAATTTGTTGGGCAATTAATTATGTGTTGTTTGGATTTTGGGTCAAACACCAACTACACATCAATGTAGTTGTGTCTGCTATGGTGACATGTTTGTGAATCAGTATAGGGTTGGTCTTTGCGAGAGTGAGACAGCCCGATAGGAAATGTGAAAAAATGTCAGAGAATTTTTAAAAATATTATAAATCTTTGTTGATTGGTATGAAATATTAAATATTGCTGCAAATATTCAAAAACTTCTAAAACTTCAACCGCGGAAGAGTTGCTAATAACGAATTAATGTTATATCATATGATAAAGTAACATTTAAAGACACATAAGATCAAATATTTCAAACATACCGAATAAGATATAATTTGGCAGGATCAGTTACTTATAATTGCTGTTGAACGAGCCCGAAAATATTCCACAAAATTTGGATTTTAAGCATATAGTAGACAAAGGTACCTTATTGTTTACAAAAAGAAAAAAAATTACCTAGAGACTACACCCAGCGGACTAGGGGCTTAGAATATACCCGCAGTAGGTATGCCTGTCATAAGAGCCAACTAAAATACCCAAATAATGCAGGAGGTTGTGTAGCTCAACCCTTTCAAAGGACTGCCAGCGCAATTAATATCTTCTCCAAACCAATTGTCAACCTCACTTACCCGTGGCGAATCTTCCGGCGCCCCCAAGTCCCTCATAAAACTAGGGATTGGGAGGCCGGACGGCCTAGAAGGTTCAATGTGGTCATACTAAATCGTTGCGGAGATGGTCGGGCTTTGTACTTTAATGGTGCTTGTAACCGGAACTTAACGAATCTATATACGGCAAAGGACCATCAACATCGATAACACTCCTCAAAACCCCCGAGGAGTGTCTTTATCGCTACAGCAACAGCAAAAACAAATACTTAGAGACCATTTACAAAGCGTGCAACGGGACATTCATATGGGCCTGTCTCATTTATTAAAAATTCCAAGAAAATATTAAGTTCTCTGTTCTCAGCTCTGAAGCTCGCAGCACTCAAAGTACTTGATTTACTTCCTACTCAAATTTATCTACATAAAGCGTTTGCAAGAGCTTTTTAAAATGGCGAAAGTATCCATAAATTTAAAATACAGTTCATTCTACAATTAGCAAACAAAAACGCTCATACAAAATTTTAATTTAAGAGCGACATCAAAACACACAAAAAACATTTATTTGCATTCGCAAGGAATGCAGACGCGCTTTAGTCATTGCTACCATTTTTTCTTTGTGAAATGTCAATATTTACAATGTGAGCTGTTTCAGCGGAGTAATCATAAAAAAAGAATGTCATGAAAGTACATACAAACACACACCGAAAGAAATGAGGCCAGTAAAATCAACAAATCATGTTTGCTGTTCTTGAATTATCGGTTATTCACTAAAATTGATCGCATTATGGTTAATTCAAAGGAGTTCTTTGTCAAGATTACTTGTAAAGTAATTTCAACGGAAGAAAAGGTATTGGTCCAAAGCTAACAATATTTTGTAAAAAATACAGATTTTAAATCAACAAAATTATTTTTCCGTTAAAAGAACTGATTTCAATGGCCATTTCAACAGCGAACAACTGTCATTTGTACAATAGCATTAGCTAACTTAAAAACAAAGATTGTACCCACAGCGCTTACTACTTTGTTCCTATGACTACTGTGCTACAGAAATCGTTGTAATAACAACAGCCACTGTTATATTTTAGAAGAACTGATTTCAATGGCCATTTCAAAACCGTTTTTGCAAAAATTTTAAAACTCGAAAAAAAATGCGAAATTTTTATTTCAAATATTTATGTAAGGTGGTCCAGGGATCATGAAAAAAATCGACCTAACTTAAAAGTTTTGATCTGCGACTTTGAAAATAGCTGTGAGCTTTATTATGTTGTAATACTAAAGATGCAAGTTTTCTGAATGGAACAGGGACCAAGATATTTAGAGATATTTAGAAAGTCAGGTTATAAAATGTGGAATCTTGCGATTACAATTTTAAAGCTAAGAAACACTTCATAACCCCTTGACAATGCAACATCAGGAAAAAAAATTTGATAGGTGGTTCAGGGATCGTAAAAATTAAAAAAAAGTCATCCGAACTTAGAATTTTGCCTTCGAGTTTGAAGAAACTTTTCGATAGCCCATATAACCCTGAACGAAAAATCACGCTTTATTGGGTCGTAATATTTAGGAAAAAAGAATTTTCTATATAGGGCAGTGATCGAGATGTTAAGATATATTAAGAAAGTCCATTTGAAACATGTAAAATCTTGCGACCGCTTTTTAAGCAACTTATCGTAGAGCTAGACTCTTGAAACTAAGGTAAAACTTCGGAACCACATTAAAATGCAACATCAGTAAACAATTTCTTGCCAGGTGGTCCAGGGATCGCGGAAATTAAAAACAAATTGTCCGAGCTTGGAAGTATTGATTTCGAGTTTTAAGGAACCCTCTGATAACTCAGAGATCTGAAACATTGAATAAAACTTCGGACTTTATTAGGTTGTAATATTTAGGATAAAAAGGTTTTATAGATAGGACAGGGATCAAAATATTAAGAGATATTAAAAAGTCCATTTAGAATTATGGCATCTTGCGATGGATTTTTAAGTATATACTCCTTGAGCGTGGAACATAGAACCTTACACATAGTTTAGGTCACCTTGAAAAATGTAACAAAAGGAGAAAATAAAAAGGAAATAAAGAAGTAAGGGTGTCTAAATTCGGATGCAACCGAACATTATATACTCAGCGTGAGCTTCAATTGTACAGTTCTTTTCGGATAAATTCCTTTTCTACATAACACGTGGCAGTGCCCATTTAAAAAAAAGTTCTCCCAAGTTCCCCTTACAATAAAACTTGGTAAGTGAAATATCATTTATACAAAACTAGTTTTCGCTAAGATATAGCTTATTATTTTCGTCTACGACCCTTTTAACCATCTTTTATATAAAAGTGGCCATGGTCTTTAACCGATCCCGTACATTTTCACTAGAAAATATGTGTCCCCAATCTTATTAGGATCCGTTAATTTTTCTTCGAGCTATGGCTCCCGAAACATAGAAAACTGCTTAGTAATAAAAGGGATGGTGCCACGCCAATTTTCAAAAATTTGAATTTTTTGATTATATCACAAGTGGGCGATGCCACGCCCATTTTCAAATAGTTTTTCAAAAATTATCAAGTCTTAGTATCAGTCTACACATACCATTTCAACATTCTAGGTGTATTCTTTCCTAATAATCAGGTTTTTAGTGTTTTCCATATTATATATATAAAAAGTGAGTGTCATCCGATTTCATTCATTTTCAATATTAATGTATTCTGGCCTCAGAATTCCGAATTTGGTGAAGATATCTCAATATTTGCTGAAGTTATCGTGTTAACGGATGCACAGACGGACGGACGGACGGATATGGCTAAATACAATTTTTTCCGATCTCAATCTCGATTTCTTTGTACCTGTACAACCAACCGTTATGTTAAGTTAATATACTCTGTATGCAAAGCATGCTGAGTATACATTTTGATAACTATTTCTTTTATATAAATGGATCAGAAGAAACGAAAAATGTCTCTTTAAACAAAGACTTATTCTTGTTGAACTTTGATGTTCAAATTTTAACAAAGCCGATCTAAAAATTTGTATGAGGAACAAAATATAAAAGAGGGGTGCAATAAATTAACTTTCAATATAATGTTTACCTAAGTACGACAATGTGCTTTTATGTTCAAATTTGAATATCAAAGTTCGACAAGATTATGTATTTGTTTAAAGACATTTATATAAAGTAAAGACTAGAAAATTTTTTATCTTCTATTTTATTTCGTTTCATTTCATTTTATTTTGTTCTTTATTATATTATTTTACTTTATTTAATATTCTTCATTTTAATTTATTTTATTTTATTTTACTTTATTTTATGTTATTTAATTTTTTCAAATATAATTAAACTTAATTAAAAAACAAGAAGAAGGCAATTGGGAAATACTTTACAACAACTAAGGCATGACGTAACTGAATGCGTTTTTAACCATTTTAACTATCGTAGGAGTGCGGGTTCGACTCCCACTCCCGGGAGAAAAGGCTTTGAAGAGATTTACAAGGTATAATCGAAACAGCTGTCGCCTTGTCCGTCCTGATGTCACGTTGTTTAAATTTTTCCCAAATTAAATAAATTAATTAAATTATGTTTTATTTAATTTTTGTTAATGTCAATTCATTTCATTTCATTTAATTTCATTTATTTTCTTTTATTTTAGTTCATTTTATTCAGTTTTATTTTATTTTCTTTGACCTTATTTAATTTTATTATTTTATTTTTATTTTATGTCAATTTATTTCATTTCATTTCACTTAATTTAATTAAATTTATTTATTATTTCATGTTATTTTAGTTTATTTTTTCTATTTGGTTTTATGTTTGTTTAATTTAATTTAATTTTTTAAATTTAATATTATTTATTTATATTAGTATAAAGCAACATGAACATGTCATGCTAATTAAATACAGTTAATATTATTTAGTTTTATTTTATTTTATTTCATTTGATTTTTTATTTAATCTTTTTTATTTATTTTATTTCATTTTTTTATTTTAATTTTATTTTAGTTTTGTGTACTCTAATAGCTACAAATATATGTATTTTTCTGCCACTGGTCTACATAGATCTTTCTACCAGAATCTAATTAATTCTGCACGTGAGATTGTTACTCATGTTAGTTGTGATATAAAATGACTTCTGCTATTATGAGATGCCCAACCTCCATGAGAGGGAATTGTACACTTAAAAAGGCATCGACCTACTTATCATTTTAGCTGAACCCAATAAGTTACTCAACCACAATGAATTTAATTATTGTTATGAAAAGTTATATGTCAACAATTTCATAAGCTGAAGCACATGTCCAACATCTGTCGCTAAAACAATTGGCTTATTAATTACTGCTGCCATTTATATAAATATTTGCCCAGCTGTTAATTTGGGATCGCTGAAGCCCAACCTTCGTTGAGCATAAAAAATCACTAAGAAAAAGTGATTGAATGAAATAATAAAATTCCAAAAATTTTAAATATTTTTCGAGACATGTATATCATAATATAACGCTTCTTAAATGTAGATTCCTTCGTATAAACTTCAATAAATCATACAACAACAAAAAATAAATTCCAACATGTGGCATGAATGCTTTAACAGATAACCAAAAATGAGGCACTTGGAGGAAAAAAGAGCATAAATAGCTCATAAAATATATTAATGCGCACAAAAATGAGTTTACAACAAAAGTTCTCAACTAAAACAAACAAAAATTTTAAATTTAAACTGTGCCTCAGAAGTGTAAAAAATTTAATTAGAATTTAATTGTGTGCATTCTTTAAATACTAAATCTTATTGACATCGCGTAAATAAAATTCAAAAGAATCAAAAAAAAAAAAAAAAAAATAAACATAACCAACGACACAAACGGCCCTTATTACATCTAACGAATGTGTGAAAAAGTGGATTTTTGGTAATTGTCTACAAACATGCCAGCGATGTGCTGTGCGATGCATTTTGTGAACCGGTTCTCTAGAGCACCTTATGAGGATTAAATATTCTTACTCGCGGCATGGGAGAATGGAGTCAGTTACATGGCACTCTTTGCTATGCATGGTTGAGTTGATGTGAGCTCAAGCAGACACCAAGAGAACTTAATTTGTAAATATGTATATGTCAAATAAGAGTAAATAATTGGAAAAAGAAAAAAATAATAAAAAAAATGATTGTGAAAAAGTTAATGTTTCCACCTAAACTCAAATAAGAAAATTCATAGAACATCCTATACTGCAATTACGTTTTTCAATATCCCCTAGGCTCAGAATCTCACGGAATTTCGAGGTGTCCATTGTGGACCGAACGCTTTGGGAAGCAGATTTATATACTGATCCTTACTTAGAGGTCTTGTTCACAGAAGAAATGAAAATTTGATGACAGAAAAACGGCAGCTGCTATATATGCGCCGAACGGGACAGAATGTCTACTTATACTCGAGGAGTGTCATTATTAGATTGGTTTGATTTATTAACCGATATCGCGCCATCGATTTTTTGACAGGATTTGGGCTCAGAAAAAAAAGTTCCACTACGCATACCCGAAAAAATAATTTTCGAGCCTGTGAATTTTTTTTTTTTTTGATTTTTAAGGTCTTTTTTAATTACCTACTAAAATATATATTTTTGTTTTTTTTTTTCAAAAAACTGTAATCACCAACATTTTTAGCGGACATTTTTGGGTCGGACAGGGTATACATACGAACATTTTTTTAGTAGGTCATGAAGAAAACCTTACAAATCAAAAACAACAACAAAAAAAAACTACAAAAAAAAAAAAAAAAACAAAAAAAAAATATTTGCAGGCTCGAATTTTTTTTTTGGGTATGCGTAGTGTAACTTTTTTTCCTGAGCCCAAATCCTATCGATATCGGTTAACTTTCGTCCATACAAATCGACCCAGGTTAATCATTATATCAGACAAATTAGGAGCCTTACGAGCGTTGCAGTCTAACACAACTACTTGTAAGCTGGTGGATGAATGCATTGAAGTCCTGAAGGACTTAGTAGTAAAAAAAAGGTGTTTTGAATGGGTTCCCGGGCTGCTATAGCAGCATTCTATCGTGTAGAACCCTTCTGTGGACTCTTAAAGACACACAGAGAAACCATAAGTAACTGGGAAACGAAGCATTCCAGACAACTCTCGAAGCGGAGGGGATCTGCGAACTCTTACTCACTTCTCTCACGGGACTCTGTAGTCTACGATATCATCTAAGTAAGTTAAACCTATCCGACTACAAATCTGTCGCTTTTGTCAACTGGAGGATGAAACGCCGGTTCACATTCTCTGTGAATACGTTTTAATCCTTTCGTGAGATGGAGTAAAAATCCGGAAGAGGTCCTTAAATACATTAATCGGCCTTATTATAAGCTTGTATATATACCCCTTCATCACTCATTCGAGACCGGGTTTTCATTCTACTTGATGCCATATCAATTCTTGGAAAATTTGTACTTGATTCAAGGGTACCTCAGTTCTGTGCATCACTAACCCTGTACCTACAATTATTTATTGATTTAATTCATTTTATATAAACACTCATTCATCTATCTATCTATCTGTTTACTCTATTCCTTATACAAATTTGAACTCTATGCTATGCAGCTGTGTCTTCTTATGTTGCGCTATTTGTTTGAATTTCTCAACTCAATATTTCTTTTGCTCACTTTGAGTCGTTTATTGTTTGTTTGACTATGTCAAATATTTATTAAATAAACTTAATTATGAGCATAGGCAGGCATTAACAAATGTTTCTACTTGTATAAATAAATACATAATTTTATTTAAATATATGTGTAAACATGTCCACATATGTTGTGTCAAGGTAGGGATGACAGTTTATTTATGAGGAATTTTTAAAGAAACAAATTGGAAAAGTTTGTAGATATGCAAATAAGAAACAATTCTTAGAATGTATTTCTACATATTTTAAATTTACAAGCTACTTCTACAGACTTGTAACTATGTTGTTATTTAGCTCGAATATTTATTTAGATTCATAAAATTTGAATATTCGAAAACATTTGGAAAATATTTATCGAAGTTTGTAATCCAGAAGTCTCAGAAGTTATAACTAGTCTGAGATAAGTTCTTCAACAAACTGCTTGGTGTTTTTAAGTATGTATATCAATTATCAATACTTGGCATAGGTCATATTTCATGCCAGTTTGTTTCTCATCCAAGAACGTAATATTCTCCAAAAATTATTTGATAGAAGAACACGAAACCTAATCGACGTAAAGATGGACGGCAGACATAGTTACAACATCCTGGATATGCGCACTAGGACCTACCTTGTGGCAGCCAAGATACAAAGTGAAAGAAAAAAATTCAGGCGTAGTAGAAATCTTATTTTGGAATGAAACCGTTACTCTCCGCTATAAAACATCAATGGGGAGTGTCATCCGAGATCACTACTCGAAGCCCAATCACATCATTAGGTTGGATCTTTACAAACTTACTAAGAAATAAAGTTTCGTTTCCAAAATATTGGTTTATTGTTTTAATTTTGCACAGCCCTATGCTAGGCCAAATAAACATTTTTGTTGTTGTGCTCACTGGTATCTGCTTCAAGTTAGTGAATGTTTTATTAATAGTTGAACTGTCAATGACTACTACTTATTTTGAAAAAACCATTGCTTTAAGTTTATTAGCGTGAAAAATACAGCTGATTATATATCTACATTGAGTTTGTTGCTTTTGTTTTGCACAACACTGTATGTACGTACGTGCAGCAAAGAGAGTGCGCACAGTGACACAAGGAAAGTTTACCGTCGAAAAGCTGCTCACGAAACAGACAGCTGAAGACTACTCTTACTCGACTCTCACACCTGCTCACCGAGAGCAATCTTCGACCTGACGATGTGACCGAGCAGTGAAAGCATATTTCTATTTCATTAAGTATCACCGCTGCTGACACCATAAATTTCAGGGAGCTTGCAAAAATTAATGGTAAGATGAGGAATGTCGCGCTGTCTCGAAAAACAAGGAAGCTACTTATAGGGCCACCTGCGTGTGGGCGTGACAACACGCGGTATATTGGAACGCGTGAATGTGAATTGCTGCAGTTGCATGTTGATAGGAATAATAACCGAAAATGCTACCAAAAAATTCGGCGGATGACGAAAGGTTTCAAGACCGAGCAAGATTCTTGCAGAAACGATAATGGCGACCTGGTCCCTGATGTACAGAATGAGCTTAAGTTGTGGACGGAAAACTTCTCATAATTGCTGACTAGCGAGGGAGAAGATGAACCTGATACCCCAATCGACTACGATGAAATGAGAATTGAAATAAGCCGGATAAAAAATCACAAGGCGCAGGATATGAGGAAATATCCGCCGAGCTTTTAAAACACGTATGCCAGGTGATGGTAAAGAACATGCATCATCTCCTAGGCAAAATAGAGTCGGATGAGCGCATACCTTTACATTGGAGCATAAATGTACTGTGCCCAATCCATAAGAAAGGCGCTCGCGCAAACCGCGCTAATTACCGCGGAATCAGCCTGCTTAATATTTTGTATAAGGTTCTATCTAGCGATGTGTCGAGCGATGATGAGATAGCACTTGGAGCGAACGAGAGAAAAGTTCTGCCGAAGATTTATGTTTATTTCTGTAATGCCGACGGCGATTATGGAATGTGCTGTATGGGTTTTACGCAGATATGGCAGAGGAAGAGGGAGACTTCCGATGAGTTGAGAGAGGCAGGTGAAGGAAGCCTTGACCTTCTTTGCTGCTCTCAACTGGCGTCAATTATCGTGAAAAGGAATAGCTGGAGTGACTGTTAGGAAACAGTCAAAATCGCTCAAGCGGTTAAGCGCCAATTAGTGATGATGACAGCAAAGTAAAATTGATCATAAGTTAACACAAACTGACTTGATTTATTTATTAATATGCCTATATAAAGCATGCATTTATGCTCAAGAATCCTTGATATATCTGTTTGCTCATTTGTCGCTTTCAAAACTAATTCTCTTCTATATAACAATGGATATACTTAAATCTCATAACAATGCTTAGAATGTTAAAATTATGTTATAGAAATGCTGAGCATATTTTGTTTAGAATTTATATGCGGCTACACTAAATTAAATGTTTGTCAACGAATTAATAAATTCATTGTCGGTTTGTTTGTTGATTTTTGAGCACACACACACCGACACAGTACATATGCACTGCACTTAATTTCCTATTGTTGTGATTTGTTTTGCTATCGAAGTCTGTAATTTGCCCCAGTTGCAGCTAAACACATACATGCGCAATACAAGGCAATTACACAAAAGCTCATCCTTATATGCATATAATATAAGCCCATATATTTATATTTATGCATGTAGCCACTTTGTATGTATGGGAGCATTTAGTTAGAAGAATTGACCAATTTCTAAATATTATTGCTGCTACTACTTTGCTATTCGTTCTGGTTGACTATTTAATACATTCGCTTCAATATGGGTTAAAGTTTATGTTGAGTTCACACACAAATCTGAAGCTTGAACACACCGATTATTGCATGCATATGAATAATTTTGGGGATTGAATAAATACGAACAACTGAATTGATATTCACATTAGGGTGTCCGTTTTTACCAACTGGGGTTTATGAGCTATGAACAACTAAGCAAACCAATATCAAAATGTTCCCACACGAAAAACTTGAGTCCTCCAAAATCCATCAAAGTTAGTGAAAATTTTGTCAGAGTAAACTGGAATCATCCCAGATAGTAAGCTGGCATGGAAGCTCAACGTGGAGGAGAGAGTGAAAAAGGCTTCTACGACACTTTGTGCATGTAAAAGAATGCTGGGGTGTACGTGGGGCTTATCGCCCTGTCTTTCTCATTGGGGTTTTACAGCGATTGTAAGCCCTATCCTATACTATGGAGTTCTTGTTTGGTGGAAAGCAAAAGCAACCTACCTCAAAAATTAGAGGGGGTATGCAGACTATCAATGCTTAGCATTACGGGAGCCCTGAAAAAACCCCGACAGCTGCACTGTATGCCATACCTGGTAGCAAAGAACATAACGCTAACAACTACAACAAGGCTCGGTGCCTCGGGGCAGCTTGAGCGCCGACCATACGGATATAGTAGTATAGCGTCATCAATCACAAGACGAACAGACTATCTGATTACCTATCTGCCCTTCGAGGGTGATCTTAAGGACACAATAGAGGTGGATGGTTGGCGCTAGGGCGCTCAAATGGCGGACGAGGCAATACATGTGTACACAGATGGTTCCAAAGTAGTGGAAGGAGTAGGGTCTGCGGTATACTGTGCTGATCCGAAAATAAACAGATCCCACAGGCTGCCGGATTACTGTAGCATTTTCTAAGCGGTAATAGTAGCCGTAACAAAAGCAGTAGACACCCTGGAAGAATCGTGCTAGCTTTTATATTGACAGTCAAGCAGCAATTAAGGCAATAATATCGCATAGCACAGCATCTTAATGCGTGTTAGAGTGTAAGCAGTCCTTGAAGAGAATCGGGAAAGGGAGAAGCATACATCTATATTAGGTCCCAGGGCATATGGGAATAGATGGGAATAAAAAAGCGGACGAACTAGCTAAAAAGGGCGCATCCCTTGAAGCTTGCTCCGTATACGTCCCAATTAGACTGGGCGAAATTAAGCGAAGGCGAGAGGTGCATATGATCGACCAAGTAGGAAAGGCGTGGGTTCAAGCGCGGGGCTGTAAAGTGTCGAAGATTATGTGCAGGTCTTACAACGTTAGACTAACAAAGTTGCTTCTTTCATTAAAAAGAGAGGACTGCAGACTCATGCCGGGTATTCTGACTGGAAACTGCCTTCTGGCATCACATGCCTTTAAATTAGGCTTGGTCAATGATAGCAGATGTAGGAAGTGCTGATTGGAGGAGGAAACGATCGAGCACGTTCTGTACTCTTGCCCTGCGCTTGCCAGGCTAAGACTCCAGCTATTAGGAGTGATACAGCTGTCAGATCTAGAAGCAGCAAGTGGCTTAAGTCCTATGAAGCTTCTAGTATTTGCCACGAGGACGGAGTTATTTTATAACATAGGTCCTGGTTTTTGATAGGGTTTTTCAGTTTGGTTGTTAAAACAAACTTCTGGTAACACTACGGACTTATTCAGTATATGTGAGGTCCTCATGGACCGGCCAGTTCAACCTAACCTAAACTAGCAAATCCGGCAGACGTTGTTCCGCCCTACCATTTGTCTAGCTGTATAAATTTTAAGAAGCTTTCACTTCTTACACTCCCTCCCTCTCTTCCCCTTTTTCTGTCCTTTAATTCACTCCTCCTTCTGCCTTTCACTTTCTCACTCTACGTATTTTACCTCATTTCTTTTCTGCTCCATACAACCCTATCTCTCTGTCTTCGTCTAACTCAATCTTTTTCTACTTCCTTCTTTTCTCTTCTCTCTAGTTCTACTTATTTTCTGCATCCCTTATTCCAAGTCCCAGTCCCATTCTCAATTATAGTCTCAGTCATCCCAGTCGATCGCCTGGTCCATTTCCCGCAAAAAAAGTGTGGTAAATCCTAATTTAGGCAAAGGGCTACCTGTAAGCCAAATTTCAGGCAAATCGAACCATGAATAGAATTTGTTCCAATAGATCGGTCCTTGGTCCACTTCCCGGAAAAAATTACAGTAAATACTACCATAGGAAAAAGGCTACATGTATACCAAATTTCAGGCAAATGGAACGGTGAACAGAATTTGTTCAAATAGATCGGTCCCTGGTCTACTTCCCGGAAATAAACTTCGCAGGAACACTC
Organism: Eurosta solidaginis; assembly: GCF_040869045.1. Classification (NCBI taxonomy): domain Eukaryota; kingdom Metazoa; phylum Arthropoda; class Insecta; order Diptera; family Tephritidae; genus Eurosta; species Eurosta solidaginis. Next base: position 72,580,538 of record NC_090319.1, read on the forward strand.
TCTGGGTATGAGTCCATCAGCTGCATACAAACACACATCTTTCTTAATATATATAGATTACACGACACCGAAGAACAGGCCGGAACATAGAAACATTTCACCAAGAAGAGCTCTTAAAGGACCTGCGCTGCATAATACCTAGAAAAAAGTTAGGTCTTGAAGGAAAACCCGCGGAAGCACTTCGGTTAGCTGCAAATATCTGCTCCTTAGCGCGAACTTTCAACATCAAATGCTGAACGGCAAAGGAGGCCCCAACTCTCTATCGTCTCTCAGGGGGATGGAGAGTCTTCTGAAAAAAGTCACACGAGGACAATAGAGGATAAGGGAGGGCTGCCTCATCGACTGTATGACTGCCGAGAAGGTCATTTTAGAAGAGATAAACGCAGTCAAGAATACGAAACTGCGTCCCACCGAGCAAGACGGGTACTATTTCTGTTCACGCTAGACGTCAAGAATACTTTTAACTCAGCCAGGTGGGTCGACGTGCTTGAGGCCTTAGAAGGCTATTTCAGAGTACCTCAATGCCTCCTAAAAAATTCCCTCTAACGTACGAAACAGACCACGGTCAAAAAAAAGGTGAAAATATCAGGCGGATCAGCACAGAGTACCGTAGTAGGCCCCGATTTCTGCGACCTGGCACAGCTTCGTGCGCTGTGTACAAAGATGGATGGCTGATCACGGTCTTCAGATGGCAACAGCAAAAACGAATATCGCCATCCTTACGAAAAAGCGTATTACCACTATCATAAACATGTCGGTTGGGGACCAGCACCTCAACGAAAAACATTTCTGGGGGTGAAACTAGACAGTAAGCTCATCTTCCGGGAGCACATACGAGGAGCCTAGTAAAGGGCTGCTCACACGATATTCAATTTCGCTAGGTTAATGGCAAACACAGGCGGTACAAAGCTATGTTAAAGGCAGCTGCTTGTATTAACCTCGCATTCTATACAGTTATAACGTACAGAAATCTGGGCGGGCGTTATGAAATACCGAGAGCTCTGAACCACTCTAACCTTGTTTCAACGCAGGGAGGCGCTACGAATGCATCCGGGTTACCACACAATATCTGCAAAATTTCCTGGTCATTGCGGGAAACATATCAATATATCTACTCGCTCAGGAAAGAAAAGCAATATACGACAGTAGAGCTACTGTTACCATGCAGGCTCGAGGAAAATTGATGCGACGCTGGCAACAACAGTGCAGAAGAAGCACCGCAGAAAAGTAGACGATAGAACCAATTCCTGATCTCAACCCATGGTTAAGCGACCACACGGAGAGGTCGACTAATCAAACACGATTACTTCCGTAAATATGGGCAAGGTTGAAAACTTGAACTGACTGTACTGTGCAAAATTAGAGCGGTACACACCATACCTTCTTCCAATGCGAGCATTTCGCCGAACAGCGAAGGAGGGTTGAAGAGATACTTGGCGACCTGCACATTTTCCAACAGTGTCATCAAAATGATCTACCAAAGCGACAGATGCGATACGGATAGCACATATGTGAGGCATATGCTTCTAAGCAAACGAGACGGCCTAGCCCATAAGCGTGGGAGTAGTCCTAAAGGACACGTTTCGCGCAATTGTAGCCGAAGTAACATTGAATAAAGTCCCAGGTACGGGGAATTATGCGGGCCGTGGGAGGTCAGGTTTTAGTGGGTAACTGACCCCACTAGGTTCAAGATTCTCTACAAAAAATAGCGGACACCCTTATGTACATACATAGGTTTGTAGAAGAGCCTACAAATTAAAACATTTACATATAAATGTATGCGCATAAGCAATGAATTAAATTAGGGTATTTGGAGCATAGATTTCAATGCATCTGAAGCATTGATTGATTTGGAAAGCTCAAATACATTCACTTTCATAAGTACATATTTATTCCCCTATATGGCATACTATGGAAATATTTGGTTGTACAATGTACATACCTGCTAAGTACTAACATATATTTTTCCAATTCAAATAAATTGTTAGCATTTACGAATCTTCTATTTGTCTATTGATTAGAGTTGAATTTTTTTTTTTTCAAGTTTAATAAATGTTTAAGGAACATTTAAAAAAATTAAACATAAGTTTGTAGAAGCTTTCAAGCTTGAGCTATATGGGCTTGAGGTCTCTATGTGCAATATATGAAACATTAGTGCTTAAAAGAGTATTCGTAACAATTGCTTGACGGTACGTATGTGGATGTATACTTAGGGTCAAAAAAAAAAAAAAAAACAAAAAAAAAAAATAAATAGATAAAAAAACCGAGGAAACTGTTTCCCTTGTTACAGCGTTTGTACAGTCACTACAGCTGCGTAGTTATTGTGGTTAATATTGATACTCCCATAACTAATTATGTAGTATTTTAAGGCGAGAAAGTTAGAAAGTCCATAGCAGTTTTCGTAACATCAACTATATTTCATATATATGAGTAATAATTTTATCATTGAAGAAAAAATTTATATTGTTACGAATATTAGCAAAACTAAGGGGTGCTGCTATCTCTAAGCCGATGCTAAACAGTGATATCATGCACATCCATAGATCAATCATTATGTATCTACATAAACGAAACAATAATTGCGTCTACACATATGTACCATGTACGTATACGAGCAGCGGAGAATCAATGCACAAACACATGCATATATCTGAGATACTCCTGAAAGTATGCAATGAGAGAAGCTATAAAATCGTGCAATTGTAGTTACAGCTGAGAAGTTTGAGAGCTGATGGCAACTAGTAGATTCTGGAAACGGAAGCGCCTAGAAGATGCGAACGTTGAAATCAGAGAGTATAAAAGGCAGCAAATGTAGAGGCGCTGAAATTTAGTTTGAGTTGAGCTATCAAGCAGCTATTGATTAAGCGCGCAATCTGTCGGGCAATAGTAGATTTTCATTTGAACTATCAATCAGTTTGGTTGTTAAGCAAGCTAGTTGCAAAGTATAAGTGTTATTGTGAAGTACTTTAATAAAGGCCATTTTTCCATTATTCAATATTGGATTTATTTACTCAACAGCTTAGTGATTCGAACTTAGCAGAAGGGCAAATAAGAGGATTTGCAAGTAAAATCGTTACAATATAATTGTCTAAAAAGAACAAATCACGCAAAATATGGAAAGTTTCAGCGGAGAACATTATATTGAATTATTCCTAAGGAGATTCTGGACGAAATATATTGAATAGGTAAATTTATTCACATGTTATCAAAGTGGACGCCACGAAAGGCCACTTAACGCGTTAATAGGAATATCGCAAGGGTACCTCCTCTGAATACATTTAAAATTGTTCCAGAAACTTTCGCGGAATTGAATGATAGTATAAACATGAAAACAATAATATTGTTGGCCCGCCGTCACTTGAGGTGAAATAATTAAATGGTCCCTGGCTAGAATAAAACCAGCTTCTTAGCACAAAAACCCTTCCCTTCCCACTAAGCTGGTTCTGCAAAAAAATAAACTTGCCTCGGAGAGACTGGGGACGAGACATATTCTTTGATAAGCGCAAAATAAATATATTCAATTAAGTTTTGTATTGCGTGGTTAGTCCCAAAAGTACAAAAAAAAAAAGGATTCACAGCCGCGTTCATGATTAGCCCCCAATTCTAGGTGAGATGCGATCTTGAATGCTGTCAATGTAAGAGGTGGAGTTAGTTTAATTCCTCAATTACATAATCTGAGAAACTCTCACGGTTTTTAATGCGTACCACACCATTATATACGGAGAATCCTTCACTATTGCCTTATCTACGTTTTGACTCAATCTTTCCGATTTTTGGGACTTACTACGCATTGCGAACATTTATTGAATAAAATTTATTTTGTGCTCATAATAGAAAATGGATCATAGCTAATCGTTTACTGTCCAATTTATGTTTTCGTAATACCAGCTGGCGTGCCGGATTGCTTTTTTGTGGTGGAAAGCGCTTTTTTTTAGCCATGGGCCATTTTCATGTTGATACTATTCTTAAACTCAATGGCGATTTCCGCAGCAGTTTTAAATGCGTTCAAAAGAGCTATCTTGATGATATCCTTATCATCGAGTTCAGCGGCCTTTCGTGGTCATCCGCTTTCAAAATGACGGGATAAAGTCTCCGATTCTATATGTTTTATTCAGCATCTCCTAAAGCATGATTCATTGCAATGTACATCGCCTAGACTATTCATATTTCGGGTTATTTGCGGTTTGTAGACATTTATGTAAATTTCTTTATTAAGGATAACACTATATTTTTATTGAATATCGTTGCTTTTACGAAAATTGCTAGGGGCTTACTTACTTTTTTGTCTTAACATATCACCAAATGAGATGAGATGTTACCAATATTGACCACAAGAACTATAAACGTTCTTTGCGAAGCTGTAGAGACGGTAGAAATACTGTAAGAGGGAAATAATTTTCGTCGGCTTTTTTTTTACCGTAAGTGTATTTATCCCTTGATGGAAAGGTGGGAGCAGGCCTCTTTTCGCCGGATCTGGGTCTAGAGGTCTCTTTTCGCCTACCAGATCACTGTAGTGTTTACCAAGCGGAAATTCTGGCAATACACAGGGCTGTGAACCATCTCGGGTCTATGCCCAAGGATGGTAAACGGGTGTTTATTTCCCCAGACAGTCAGACCGTATTAAAGGCCCTGGACTCATTCGTCGACAACGCAAAGTCGGTCACTGAATGCCACAGATCTCTTAACGAGATGGCTCAGTACTTCAGTATCAGCCTTATATGGGTACCTGGGCACAGGGATATTGAAGGCAACTGCAGAGCAGACGAGCTCGCCAGAAGAGGCACCACCGACCATATCCTTCCGGGAAATAATTCGGTAGGTATACCCATGGCCACATTCAGGCTTCGTGTGAACACAAGCACTATAAGAATTGCAAATGGACTATGGTCAGCCATATCATCGTGTGAGACATTCAGGCAAACCTGGCCCTCACATGACAAGGGGCGCACAGGAGCGCTTCTGATTTTAAACAAATCAGTTCTATCGTCCCTGATAAGGGGTCTAACAGGGCATTGTTTAAGAGGCACGCATGGTGCTAGAATGGCGGCAACGACCTTTGACTATTGTCGCAGCTGCAGATGTACAGAAGAGGAAGAGAGTTTCCAGCACCTTCTCTGTCATTGTCCAGGGCTTAGTAGGCGTAGGTTGGCCATCCTTGGTAAACCTTTTCTACATAACCTCGCTGAGGTCTCTAGCTATGAAGTAAAGGCTCTAGCAAAATTTGTAATTTCCACGTGGTGGTTTGACCCGCTTTAGGCAGGGTAGGGTCCTCTTTGAGACCGTATAGGGTATTACAATGGGCCCATTGGTGGCCTAAGTAGTGAGCTGTTACCATAGTGTCCAGCTCACCCCTTGCAACCTAACCTAACCTAAGTGTATTTATAGCAATAATTTAATGTTATTCATCACAATCACTTTAGACACAAAAGCGCAAAACGCCTACGTAAATATGTAAATACGTTTCCATGTACATATGTGAACAACAGCATATTTGCATACATATGTTTGTTGTTGTTTTCCCTATCGGCTGGACTTTATGAACACAAAAAATGCGGTCTTCCTGCTAACCAGTTTAATGACTCCTGTTGCTTTAGGTAACACCCAAACATATATATATATATATTTTGTTTCTTTTGCATGTTTACCTTTATTTCCTGTTTAACGAGTTTTTTTTCTGCTCTTGTCGTACAACAAATGATAGCTTCTCGTTATGCTTACCTCATCGGTGGTGTCGTTGTTGAAGGTCGTTCATCGTTTGGTGCTTGCTAAACAGGCAAACAAACAACAACACACCGATAGCACTGTAGCTAACAATATTCCTTAATAGCAACAAAAAAGCGAGAAAAGGGAGATGACCAGAGAACAGCAAAAATCGAATACAACAACGTTCGATTACATTCGGCAACATGATCGTATTCAATGTTCCAACTTGCTTAAACGAACATAATCGACATTGATTTAAAATCAACCAACTTATTGCATGTGTGAATATGATCGATTCAGGCGTTTGCTCGTTTGCATCAACAGCGATTACATTCAGCGGAATGAAAAGGCAAATATGAAAACTCCATGCGTCTGAATATTTGAATGATTCTTCTGCCCTTATGTCACGGCGACAAGCTACATATAAACATACATATAAATATTGCTTACGATTCTGTTTGTTTGCCGAACTAAACGATACTAATTCTAGTGCTTTGATTTTATTCTCCGCTTGCCTTCCTTGATCAATACAATTGTACGCAAAACCTGTTCGGTCATTCGTTCGCAATCATGCTAACGGAGTCTAGTAAAGACAGATGCTGAGTTTATTCAATTATCAATTTATTCGCATGATTGAATATGAATGCAAGTTTTAGTGTTTGATTAAATCAAGAAAATTGTGATTTTTGCAGTTCTCTGGAGATGACCAAAATTGGAAAGCTTAACTGTTGTGGTATGTTGCAAGTTGAGCTAATGATACGAGCAAATGTTGTTGGCAGTTGTTGTTGGCTTAGAAGGAAGATGTACTATACTTGGGTGTAAAAGAGATGTTGGCTTGCCGTAAATGCAAAAATTGCTTTGGAAATACATTTATGGTATGAACTGAACAACTTCTATTGGCAACAAATACATGCTTGCGCAATATAAAAGAATCTTGTTATAAAGAATAATTCAAACTTTATTTTTCCTGAGTTTTATGAACGTCTTGGTACGAAACCCTCTGGGAGCTCATAAAACACGCTCATTTGGAATTTCTATTTTTATTAGCTAATGTCTCCCATCATATGGTGACCTACCCGTTCGACCGTTACTAACGTATAAACCTCTTGTTTGTGCAAGGCGCTAGACAAAAACAGTAATCAACATGGGTTCGCAAGGTGCAATGACTAGCATGCTTGAGAATGTCTGGCGTAGTAAGCAGCGCACCACAAGAAGGGCTGAACGTAATTTTTCTCTTTATTCCTCTACAAGTTTTCATGCAGGGATAGGCCGAGAAAGGGGCTCTAAAACTAAGAAAATGCAACATGTGGAAAACGACCAATTACGGCCGAGCGAAGATATTAGATATAATGACGAGGGGACGATTAAAAGGAATCATAACTGACGCAAAACTCGAGCAGACTGCTCAGTGTAATGCCTTTTAGGCATAAGAAATCAACGTGATAAAGTTAGATATCGTGCGTAGGTGTCGCGCTTCGCTGACGTACATAAAGCATCTCAATGTTTCCGTTTGCTACCCCTTCAATAAAGGTAGCTCATTGATAGCCCCTACTATTGACAGGACATATATAACACGTCGACCTGAGTAAATCATCCACGTCCACTTATCTAATTGTTAACAGAAGTTGAGCAATATTTTCGCATGCAACATGTAGGTAGGTAAATTGGTAATTGTTGAGGATTGCACTGCGACCATTGTGCCCTAATCTCCTTCACATCACGTCGTATTCGGGTATACTCCCAAACGCCCTTATATTCTGGCTCTGTGTCCAAAGACCACAGCTGCAATCCCCTCTGTTTTTTTCGAGCCAATGCTATACCATACGATCTTGTGAAGTGCTGGCTGCTCTCTAACCTGGCTGCATTTCATGTAATCTTATCTCCCAATTTTACTTTATTAACATGGTATACATCCACCTCAGAACATGTGCCCCCTATGTATTTGCCAGCTAGACGATTGCACACCATAATGAACTTCACAGTCAAAGTACTCATGGAGTCAAAATGTTGTTTCCATAGGAGTTTGGTGTCAAAGGTGAACACCAAGCCTTCACTTTGGTTGAAAATTCTAGTACTACGCCATCTATTGTTTTTGTCCTTAGGGCTGGTAGGACTTTTATTTTGTTGAAATGTACTCTGGCACACCTTGTAGTTATTCTGTTGAATGCTCTTTGTCTTACTCCTTGCAAGATCATCCGTGTAACCCTTTGCAATATCATCCGATAGCCTATGAAGAATCTTATCCATTACAAGACTCTACAAAAGGGATGACAGGATTCGTCCTTTGGTACACCCCTTGTGGTATTACCCTGAACTGCGCTCCTATCAACCTGAGTTTCAGCGGTTGTCGTGCTAAGTAGAGTGTTTATCCATCATTGGATAGGCCCCTGAATTTCTCTTTCGGCAGTGCTTTATTTACGCTTTCGTGAGACTTATTGTCGAGTGCATCTACGATATGAACGAAAAGCGCATCGCACTGTTTCCTCTACTATGAACGCCCTCTGTATTTCGGTTGTCAATTGATAGAGATCTGTTTCTGTGGACCAGTCAGTCCTGTAAGCGTGCTGGCTTTAATAAGGGAGTCAACTATTGAGGGCGTTCGACCTGATCTAGTAGTCTTTTATCCTTTCAATTTCCTTAAAGATAAACGAGAGTAGACTTATTGGTATCTAGGCAAGCCCGAAGTTATATTTCATAATCTTGGCGAGTGCTGTGATAAGCGATGCTATTGCTGCATTAGCACTGGTAGATATTTTCTGCGCCCGGAGCTTTGTATTTATCAAAGGATTCCACGGCCCATCTGTATCCTGCTTCTGAAATAAAAACTATTGGCTAAGTGCCAGTCCGGTAGATACCATATGGAAGCCTTAATGCTAGATTTATCTCTCTCTGTACTCTAGCTAATGCTTTGCGAAGCCTTGCCACCGCAGTTGTCCTAGAAATTCCTATTGTATTATTCCTATATTATTATTGTGGCGAATATTATCATCACTATGCTGTTAGCAAGTAATCGCAACAACAAAACACAGTAAGCGGCAAAACTTATGTACAAGGCAACAAAGAGATATGTCACACACATACATGTAGTCATCAGCCGAAGTAGTTACTCACACATACCCACGCATATGGCTATAAGAAAAGCATAAACTAGAAATATACATGTACATATATAGCTGGCAACCAAGGATGAGATACAATTGTTCTTGAACTTTTCGCGAAATGACTAGACCTTAGGAGAAATGGGTGAACGAGAAAACCGAGAGTATAAAAGCAGCGCAAGCTGAGGAATCAGTAATCAGTTTGATTTAAACACGCTATTGTGAAGTGAAGAATAGTTGTGAAATACAATTGTACTACTCCCGAAGTAGTCTAATAAAGACCATTTGCAATACTGAATATTGCAGTTATTTATACGACAGTTCAACGATACGAACGATAGCAGAAGGTGCATAATAACCAGGATTCCCAAAAGTTCGTTACATTATGTTACATTTTGTTCAACAGTTGATATTTTTCTGGAAGATAACGATTGGTTACGGTTAGATAAATTTCAAAGTTCACATGAAAGGAAAGCCCTTAAAGTTTGCATAAATCTAAGAAAAATGTATTTAAATAAACTGAAATACTTTTAATAAATATGTAATAATAAGTCATGAATTAGATAAAAATTTACACAAATACGAGTACTACTACAAAAAGAAAACATTTATTAAATTTTCAAATTCTTATTTTTCAAGTAGATAGGCATAAACACTGCAAGAAGTGCACCTTCAGCACATTCCACTAAACACCAACTTTACGCTCGTCACAATAAATAGGTAACATAAAACACCCGAATGAATGATAAGTAATACAGAAGAAACAAAAAACACACACCTAAAGTAGTCGGCTAAGTATGTGCTGACCTTGTATTTAGTAGCTGAAACGTGATATATTTTTCTTTTACTCATTTTTCATTTCCAACAAACAGCGCAAAGCACTATTGCTAAGCGCTAAACACAAGCACACACTTTTTCATATTGAGAACGCAGCAAAAGCAATGAACTTGGCACTTGAATTTCTGTTGAATTGTATTAAAAAAAAATAAAATTATTAAAGTTTTTATTTTTAATTTTTTAACATCATTCACTTGTTGATTTTTATCACTTTTTGTTGTGGTAAATTTAGTAATTTCACACAGATCGTAAATTTTCACAAATTTTGTGTTTATTTAAAATTTTTATTTTTTTTTTATTTTTTTTCGTGTAAACATCTTGATTTTGTTTTATAAACTTACGTCTATAGCCTTTAGCTAAAACTATATTATGCCACTTAAATCAATTGAAAGTGTACGCAAATTTTTCTGTTTAATATTTGTAAATGTTTTACATCAAATTAGAACGCGCAACACATACTCCATATGTAGATCAGTGATGCACAACGCCGGCAAAGCTTCAAATACAAACGCTACTTTTCTTGTATTACTAGCTTTGTTTTTTTACATGTATATTCGGGCGGGTCGATTTAAAAATCGCTCATTGCTCTGTGAAAATCGTATTCTAGGGATCAAAATAAGAAACTTTGCCGAAGAAACCATACCTCTAAAGCGAATTCTGATGTCCCCCCCTTTGGGTCGAACTATTGGGTAGGGGCAATTTCAATTCTACCTGCTGTGTCTTCTGGTGGTTTAAAAAAAACAACACAAGCAATTTTACGATCCGCAATTGTCACAGTGATACCTTAATTTTTTAAAACGGTTGAATAAAAAACCCACACAACTATGTTTACGACATGCAAATGCATCACAGTGATGCCATGGTTTTAAAAGGGGGTTGTAAAAACGCTAATTTCTAATAATTTTTTTTTATTTCTTTTCTATTACTAAGTTAAATTCATTTTTTCATTTACATATGTTCTGACTAAATAAATTTTCAAAAAGAAAAAACATAGGCATTTCAAAGTGGGTCGTGGGGGGGGGGGGGTACATTAGAATTCGTTATAGAGGTATGGTTCCTTCGGCAAAGTTTCTTATTTTGATCCCTAGAATATGATTTTCACAGAGCAATGGGCGATTTTTTTTGCTCCCCACAAATCGACCCGGCCTAATACATATGCACTTAAACTTTATAGGGTTTGCTAAGTATGTAACTTTATCTACTTTTATGAAATTGGTGGGCAGAAAATTAATAATGCAAAATTTCAGTATGCATTATACTCAGTTGTAACTGAAATATGTCTCTCCATTTTATCTCTACACTATTCCCTTCTATGACCGAAAAGCATATGTGTCCACTAGTTATTCATCGCAAACGATTCAGCTATAGATTATACACAATGACTATTAAGCACAACTCGTTTTGTAGCGAGTTATTTAACTACTGCCGCGAGTCTGCAATAATTTCCGATAGATGGGTCTACTAAACATTGTCTAAGTGATGAAAAGATTTATTTTTACCCGGAAATGTAGATGTACATACACGTAAAAAAAAAAAACCGGCTATTATGTGTTTACGAGCCGGACCCGTGCACATCTTGCGCAACCAATCTAAAAGTCTCTTATCAAATATCAACAGAAATCAGCTGTTCTGTCAATCAATTAAAACTTACAGCTTGCGCTGCCATCTGGCGTATGGGAGCAACTGCCGGTAATACAGTGCAAATATTCACAATAGTGCTATATTAGAAATGGATTTCTTTGTGTGCTCACAATTTTTAACAAATTATTTTAATAAAATATAGCTAAACAAAAGTACTACGAACAAAATTGCCCAAAGCTCGCTAATAGCCCGAATCTCCATCTTTACAACCAAAACTTTATTTATAGATTTGGATTCCAAGCGATTTCCAGCAATTAGAAATAACATATATGATGTGGAGAATGCTAGAGCAAAGAATTAACACATATGATATTTACTGCTTGAGGTACAAGCTAAAACTGATTGACTACTTGCTTTACTGAATCTCTGTCGTTGTGCTCACACGAGATGTAGGTGCTGAACGCCGTATACTTTTCCGAAGCTTTAAAAAGCTCTCGAGTGCACCACTGATGCAGATGCATGAATTACGCATTTGAAAATTGCTTTGTTTTGCCAGAAGTTTTCGACATTTTGATATGTTTACATTTAACACTACTCTACATGTTAAGTTTTGATTTTAATTCGTTTTTTCTTTTTTTTTTAATAAATGGCAAACACTTGTCTGGTGTGATGAGTAGATGGAAGGATATGCCTCAGCTGGTGTTCTAAGTTTTTTTTCCGAACAATTATTTGTTTCTAATGTTTTGTATAAATGACATTTCTGACATATCTATTTACTTATGAGTTCAAAATACCTTCCCTCGAAAACTTTAACTTTCTGAGCAAAAATAAAGAGCATAATCTCCACAGCTATACAATAAAAAATAAATATGTTGATTGTCCCTTGTACCGTTTGCTTTGAGTGTGCGCAAATTTGATGGCGCAATGTGCCCTTCAAAAAATGCTATGATAATTTTCCGAACTATTAAGAGGAGAACATAGACGTATGTAAGTATGGAGGTGTGGCAGGGAGACAAATAGTTTTAAAAGTTGCGTGAAGCGAACAACTCCTATTAAAGGTTCGTTTGAAATATCTGGCGCTAGTTTTCAAACTATTTCTGTCCACTTTCGTCATTCCTGAAAAATGGAAATTTACGAGGGTGCCCCTGCTACTTAAGCCTGGAAAACCAGCTAACGTAGGAGAATCATATTGTCCGATATCTCTCCTATTGCCAGTCGCCAAGACACTTGAAGCCATCCTGCTCCCTTATTTCAACGCAAACCTGCGACTGCGATCATCAACAGTGCTTCCGAAAGTTTCATGGCACCACCCCCGCGATAAACGCCATCAACATACAATTGAATTGCGAACTAAATGAGGAACTCCACCATAGAACAGCACTTGCAGTGCTAGACGTATGAAAAAGCTTTTAATAAAGTCAGTCACAGCACGTTAATGCAGGACTTGGAAGGGTCCACCTTTCCTCTCCCAGTCTAAAAAGTTGGACTGTCAATTATTTGTGTAGTCGGAAGGCATCGGTGCAGTTCAGCAACGTAAAATCAAAACCCAGAAAACTAAGACAAGGGGTGTCACGGTGTAGTGTCCCATGCTCATTTTTTTATTACCTTTTACATATCGGAGCTTCCTTCCCCCTCAGAAGTAGTTATCATTGTGTTCTACGCCGATGATTGCACTACAATGTCAACTGGTAATGGCCCATCCGTTGCTGTGTGATGGTATACATTAAACGACTACCTCCCTTGTCTTTCAAGCTTTTCACCTCACGAAATCTGGCACTATCACCGACCAAATACCCGAAGACCTTATTTACAACGTGGAAAAAGAAAATGTCGACAACATTGGACAATCACGTCGATGGAATTACGCTACCGACTGTCTTTCACCCAAAAATACTCAGTGTGCCGTTCTGTCACTGCGTACATTATTGCGTACATTATTAAAAGATATCCATTGGAGAACGTGAGCTAAGACCTAACAAAATACTGACTTGCTTCGATTGCCGCTCTATACGTTTGGTCAATAGCAAGTATCGTGCTTCGCATAGAGCTTTGATTATGATATACCAAGGTATCTCTGTAGGGTCCTTGATAGGTCTTTTATATCTCAAACCAGCTACAGTATCATCTTAAACATGGCCTCGAAGTGCAAGGCTTTTAGAAACTCTAAAGTAAGGTACATATTGGGTAACTTAGGCAGCTGGATATAAGGAAAACCTTGGATTTCATTACATCGAAATGATTGACACCAAAGACTGCCTCAAGCTGGTCCGTTGAGGGTAAAGGCTTGCCATTATTTAACATTTTGGAATCAATAACCCAGTGCGTGGTCAAAGGCCACGCTAAAGCTTTGTATTCAGTTGTTTCACAACGGACGCCAAACACATTTGATGTTGTATGACAAGCTGTTCTCATTGATTTGACCAAGGCTATGGTCACATTTGACCTAATAAAAACCAAGCATAAGTAGATTCTGGAGAAAAGCGAGTCTGCCATGGAATGCGAAGAAGAAGCGCTATCCATAGAGGAAATCGTTCAAGGAATGACAGAGCGAGTAGTGCCAGTGTTAATAACTAATACCAACTTAAGTGGACGGTGTACACTTTGTCCAGGTGAAAAATTCCGATTCAAATGAAATTTTCTCTGCTATGCTGCAAAGATCGAGTCAAGCGAACAAACAATGGCTCGACGTACCTAATTGGATGGAAAGACTAGCTTCCCCTGTGCTTTGATGGGGATATGGGAAGACGATAGACCGCCGGAATATACGACACACGATACACCTAAATACCGAAAGCTCCAAACTAAGGTACTGGGCCCTCCACTGGTATGCTGTGCTAACAAATTAAAAAAAAGGAAAATCTTCCGATTCTATTTGGCTCCATGTATATGGGCACAGATGGTAATGATAAGCTGGGTGAATAGGTGAGGGACTACACAACTTTTGCAGTATAAATGGTAGTCGTCTTAACTAGATTAAGTAAGATAGAACAAGGGGTTGAAGATAAATCACCAAGCAGAAAGAAGTGGAATAAGTGTTGCAAAGTTTTAGTTTAGATTTGCCGATATCCGGCAAACACTGCCAGCAATTTCAATATCAAAGCTTAAACGCCTAGACAATTTTGGCGTTGCATATTAGGTCACGCCACCTTTCCCTGTTTCAACATAACTGAGACCAAGAGAGATCAAGTCTCCTTGGTGAAGGTCTCCACCTTCGTCTACTTCCAAATACGAATGCCGATAGAAATACTTGCACTGGCCATCGTATTGTCTCTCGACACGGTTCATGAATCCGACCTTTACATCAGACCAGGTATGATGACAGATTTATAGAGCTTTATTGACAAAAGTTATTGTCTGTTTGGTTTGTAAGCTAACATTGCAGGGAAGGCAGAATTTAGTGAAGAAATTTCTGCGCAAGAAAATTGGAGTATCTTATTAAACAATAAATTTTAATGATCGTTGGTACCTGAGGTCGGTTTCTTTACTACTGCAATAGATATATAAATTTGAAAAAAAAAAAAATACACAAAAATTATGATATTTCACTATCTAATACACTTATAATTAGACTCCGATTGTAGGACCAAGTGAAGTACCCCTTAATTTGCACTAGTTCACGAAGCGGGCAAGAAACTGGATAGCTTTTTAAAACGCGATTTACGAGACTAAACTCAAAAGAATACTAGGAGTTGAGAAAGTGCTGATACCGAGGATCTCCATGATCCCAACGATACGCCGTTTGAGTTTGTATGACTTAAATTTCCGATCCGTATTGCACTCGACGACAAATCAAAGGTCAATGCTTGAATGTTTGTTGACAATTATATGTGACATGTTTACGGGTCGGAAGACCATCTGCGTTGTTTGTTCTTGCATAACTGAAGAAAAAAAAAATAAAAAGGTCTAAGAAAGCCTATTATAGAATCGTTAATATACTCGATTTTTTTTTTTAGGCGGAACTTAGTGCACCGAGCTAAAAAGGGTGCATCCCTTGAAGCTTTCTGCGTAGACGTCCCAATCGACCAAGCGAGGAAGACGTTGGTTCAAGCGCGGGGCTGTAAAGTGTCGAATATTATGTGTAGGTCTTACAACCTTAGACCAACAAAGTTGCTTCTATCATTAAAAAGAGAGGACTGTAGACTCATGACGGGTGCTCTGACTGGAAACTGCCTTCTGGCATCACATGACTTTAAATTAGGCTTGGTCAGTGATAGCAGATGTAGGAAGTGCGGGTTGGAGGAGGAAACGATCGAGCTCGTTTTGTGCTCGTGCCCTGCGCTTGACAGGCTAAGACTCCCGCTATTCGAAGTGATACAGCTGTCAGATCTAGAAGCAGAAAGTGGCTTAAGTACAAGGAAGCTTCTAGTATTTGCCAAGAGGACGAAGTTATTTTATAACACAGGTCCTGCTTTTTGATAGATCAGTTTCAGTTTGGTCGTTAAAACAAACTTTTGGTAACACTACGGACCTATTCAGTCTATGTGAGGTCCTCATGGACCGGCCAGTTCAACCTAACCTAACCTAACCTAAACTAACTGGTCGGAAGACAATCTGCGTTGTTTGTTCTTGCTTAAGGTGATTAACTGAAGAAAAAAAAGAAACCTAAAAAGGTCTAAAAAAGCCTATTATAGAATCGTTAATATACAAGATTTTTTTGAGGCGGAACTTAGTTCACCGGGTGTGCTAGTTTTTAAATAAAACGTGTTCATCACCGCTGCACAAAAAACAAAATTTAATTACGCTATGTTCCGGTCACTAGATATAAATATAACTTGCTTTTGTTTGTGTTTTTAGTTTTCCGGTCAACTTTTTTTATGAGTTTTTATATAACATCATAACGTCAAAAGCCAACTTCCTGTCACATACAAGACATGAAGCTCCCTCCCAACCAGACATGTGAGTTTACACAAATTCACAGTTTTATTATTAGGTATGTATGTATGTATGTATACATTTTCAGAGCACTAGCGTGACACATTTGCATAACGCATACATTTTTTTTCTCAAAAAAAAAAAAAAACAGAAAATATGTGCACAAATTTAAATCAGGCGCATTGGAGCAAAACGAATGATATATCACGATTTTGTTTTTGGTCTTGTTTGTTAAGCCCTTTATACTGACAAGCCATATATTTATGTATGGAAATATGTACACACAAAGTCAAAGAATGACCGACACTAATTTAGTACTTTTCTGCTTTGTTTATTATTATTTGAAAATTTATTCAGAACAAGCATCCCGCACGCACGCACACATACATTTCTACGTACATACCATACACTAATAAGTACTCATAGAACAATAAAACCGGCGATAAAAGCAAAACACGATCTCGTGTATGCACTATAAAGTTATAATGCCACTGACGCGATCTATGATCAACTATGTAATACCTCGTAGTATAGCGATTGCGACCGAACCGAACTGTATGAGGCTGAATTCAAATTAATACTGTCTGACTGACTGAACTCGCAACTGAAATGTACTGAATTGACCAAAAGCAGCAGCTGCCACTCAATTGTGGCATGCTTAGTGCTGCAGTGCTTCGTAAACGCACACATACACACCTACATTATAAAGCGGGCACACAGACACATATATGCATACGCGTGAAGTAATACTCAATTATAGGAGCAGTCACCACTACAACTGCACATGTTGCTACACTCAGTTCTCAGCAGTTGCAAGCGCTGACATATGTTGCTAGCGCTAAGACGCTGCTGTTGAGTGTAACCTATTGATTGTAGGCTATTCACACTAGCAGCATTAATACTCTGCCTTCTTGGTTCTTAAAAATTTAATATAAGAAACTCTTACATCAACCATTACCAAAGTCATGGAAATTAGCTTTAGTCGCGCGGTCGCTGTACGACGTCAGCTGCTCAGTTAGAGCTGCCGGCTTATGACACTACTTGTTGCTCTCAAGTATGTGCTTGGCATGTGGCTGATTATTCAGTCAGCCCGCTGGACTATCATCACTCAGTGACTGCATTTGTTTGGTTTTTTGATTTTGTTTATGCTCTTTTCTTTCTTTATTTTAGGTTAGGTCTTTTTCATTGGCTTGTTTGGCTTTGTTATATACCCGGTAGCGCTAACTTTGCTGCACATCAGCGAAACGTTAAAACAAG
Organism: Eurosta solidaginis; assembly: GCF_040869045.1. NCBI lineage: Eukaryota > Metazoa > Arthropoda > Insecta > Diptera > Tephritidae > Eurosta > Eurosta solidaginis. The sequence goes on from NC_090319.1 coordinate 72,597,886, forward strand.
TTCCGTTACATAGTGAGCTGATTTTGATTTTGGGCAGTAGTTATCGCCTATAGAGCTACGCTGCGTAAGGGTGCGGTCACGCGCAGTATATTGGAGCGAAATCGTGAAGCGTAGAATGAAAGTTGACGCCTATTAAGAAAGAAAAAAAAAAACGTGAGGCGTGACGGGAAGCTTCAGATGCTGGTTGATAGAATTAATTTCCGAAAATTCTACCAAACTAAACAGGGAATAACGGAAGGTTACAATACCGAAGCTAATTCCCGCAGAAAAGATAATGACGACCTGGTAATTGACGTCTAGATTATGTTTAAATTGTGTAGGGAGCACTTCTGCTCATTGCTAGCTAGAGGAGTGAGAGGGGAAATCGATACCTAATCGCCGATGACTGAAAACACGGCAACCGACTTTCATGAACTGAGATTGGAAATATCCCGACTAAGGAATAATAAAGCGCCGGGTAAAGCCAGATCACCCACCGATTCGTGCAAACAAACTAAGGCGAAGACTTGGACAAGAGTATGCAAAATATGGTCGAAAGAGGGCATGCCTACAGGTTCTAATTTAAGTGTGCTCGGTCAAATGCACAAGTAAAGCGATCTCGAAATGCAATTACCGCGAAATCGGCCTGCTTAGCTGCACATATAAGGTTTTGCCTGGCGTAATATGCGAATGACTGAAGCCCAAAGTAAGCGAAATGATTGGATCTCATATGTGAGGCTTTAGACCTGGTAAATCTGCTATCGACGAGATCTTCACAATGCGCTGGACCCTGGAGAAGAGTCACGATACGAGAATCGACACTTATTACCTTTTCGACTTCAAAGCAGCCTTTGACCGTGTTTCCACTCATACCATTCCTCTATTTTTCAAATAAACATGAAAGTGCAGCGCCAATTTCTCGTTTCTTCTCACCGTTCTTGCCACTTAGCTATCGTTTGTGACCTTACGCTTTTATTGGCATCTTTAAATGGTTGCCAGGTTTCAATTTTACAGGTCGGCCATTTCCCTTGAAAGAAAATCTACTGGGATTTCCCGAGACAAAGAAAGGAGTGCGTCCTCGGACACCGTCCGATAAGCACTCGCTATGCGTATAGCAGTTATTCGGTAGGCTGCTTGTGTTGCCGTTCGGCTGATAATTTTAGATATTATTATCAGGTTAAGATGGAAAAAAGTTTAGGGTAGCTTTAGAAACATTCTCACCCACTGATACTATGACAATATCATCCGCATGAGCGACAATTTGCGTGCCTTAGGGGAGGTCGATTTGTAGCACACCATCGTACATCGCATTCCATAGCGTTGGCCCTAGAACAGATCGCCGAGGGAAACCGCCGCTGATGTTATACTTTCTTGGTTCCTCGTCCGTATCAAAGAAGAGTACCACGTTGCTACCAATTTTTTTGTTTTTTTGCACATGTAAATAGGCAGGTGTTACAAAGTTTCGTAGCGCTGTCATTATCTGGAAGTTGAATCTAATTAAACTCACTACGGGATATATTTTATTTATTTTTTATTTTATTACATTTTTTTTTTCAATTTTATTTCGTTTAACTTTATTTACTTATTTTTGTTGTTATATCGGCCTACTGATTTGTAAGATTGCGAGTATGAATCGAGCTCAAGGCCTAACAATAATTATTTTATCATTATTATTGTTATAATATATTTTTTCTTAATTGAAAAAATTTTTAAATTAGAATAGAAGAAAGAAAAAATTTAGACAACTGCCAAAGCTCGTTGTATAGATCCATTTCGGGAACTGCTAACTTCCTTCATCGGCAACGTTTAGGCGCCGCTGCTATAACCATTCAGCCACCACAGCGGTTTTTTGTTTGTCTTCATTATTCCTACTTCAATTCTGGTTCTTGCCAATTGATATTCACAGCACTGCGACATTTATTTACTTATAATTTATTTATAAAAAGGGAAAAATTTAAACAACGTGACATCAGGACGGACAAGGCGACAGCTATTTAAAAAAAAAAAGGTATAATCGAAACAGCTGTCGCCTTGTACGTCCTGATGTCACGTTGTTTAAATTTTTCCCAAATTTTAAATAAATTATAAAATTAAAAATTGCTTCAAATAAATGTTTTCATACATTTAAAGCATTAAAGGTAATCCCCGCTTGAAAACTCATATTATTTACTTATATTTTTATTTTAATATAGTTTTATTTAATTTTTTATTTTGTTTTCTTTTCCTTAAATTTTATACCCTTTTATTTTATTTATTTAATTTTTTTTGACTTTTTTTTAAATTTAGTTTATTGCATTTTATGTCCTTTTTTCTCATTTTAATTCACTTTATTTTATGTTATTATTTTTTTATTCAATTAAATAAATTTTTTTTATTCATTTAATTTTTTATTTGTTTTTTATTTTGTTTAATTTCGTTCCATATTTTTTATTATTTATTCCACTTAATTTTGTTTTATTTTCCGTCGTTTAAAATTATGTTAAAATAGATTGAATGAAATTAAATTAAAAATATAAGATAAAATTAAACAAAAGGAATAACATTAAAAATAATAAACCAAATAAAAGAACAGATTTAATAAAATTAAAAAAATGAAATACTTAAAAAAACAGAAATATTATTGAATTTTTCTTAATTGAATTTTTAACATTTTATTTTTTTTTTAATTTTTTTTATTTAATTAATACATTTTTTTTTTATTTTTGTATGGTTTTATTTAATTTTTTTTAATTTTATTTATATGGTGTTTTATTTTTTCATTATTTTGATTTATTTATTTGTAAGTATTTTTATTTTTATTTTATTTTATGTTACTTTTTATCATTTTATTTTATATTTTCTTCTTTTTATTCAATTTAATAAACAATTTTTATTTTCTTTCATTTTTGAATTTTTTTTTTATTTGAATCTAATTTAACTCACTACACCACTACGGGGTATATAGTATTCGGTTCTACCCATATATTGACTTTTTTGAATATTTGTTTATGCCATTGACTTGTGCGCCTCTTTTTATTGAATTCTTTTACCCACAACAAAAGCAAACTGTTTCCTTTGTGCTGCGTAAACCCATACGCCTCCAATACATATACATATATTTTGGTATTTACATATATATGTACATATGTTCATCTGTTTACTAGTAAAATATTTCTTTGTTTAAAATACCCCCTTTTGTTGCTATAGATTTGAGTATTGCACTTCAAAGTGAAGGAGAGTGGAATTGAGTTGTGTTGAGTGGAGTGGCGTGGAGTGGAGTGTAGTCGAAGTGATGTCGCATTCCTTGTTGAGTGATTACGCTAATACGCCTGTTTGCATGCAATAGGTGCTTGTGTGTGTGTGTTTATGTGCGCTGGTTAAGTCGCGTGGCGATCAGCAGGCAGCACTCAGCAGTTACTCAGCAATTTTGACTTTGCCACTTTTTTGCTTTGCTTTGTTATTGCTGCTGACAAAGCGTGATTCCCAATTATCATAAGTAAGTTTTTATTATAATGATTATGTATGAATGCACTTTGAATTTGTCCAATTATGAATGCTTATGCTGAGGCGCATTCCCGTATTGTCTTCATATAATTTGTCTAGCGCATAATACGATTTTATCAAGCTATTCAATTAGTAAAATAAAACATTAATGTTTGTTGTTTACAATTTGGATTAAGACGTTGGTTGACCTTTGCTCATTGAGATTTTGAGTTTTTTGTTTAATTCAATTGAAACTAACAATTGGGCAATTCACAAGGGTGTCGTATTCATGTAAAATTTTAAAAGTTTAGTTGTTTTCTATGGTTTCCAATATAAAATTTGATTAAAGCATACCACATGCGGCGAATCGGAGATCTTGTGAATGGGCTTATTTTGTTTTGAAATTAAGGTGAGATTAAAAATGGGAAATTTATGTTGTGTATAGGTTACACTTTAATATACATACATATGTACGTATAAAAACTTTTGGAAAGTGAAAGTTAATGAACAGGTTTCAGGTGACGGAACCTTCAATTGGGTTTGATTGGGCTTGGGAGCATGAGCGCGAGAATATATCGATATATTTTCGATGAATAATCGATAAAGATTTTCGAAATAAACCAATACTTACTTACTTAATTGGCGCTTAACCGTCTAAACAGTTATGGCCGTCCAACAAGGCGCGCCAGTCGCTCCTTCGCTCCGCCAACCGGCGCCAATTGGTCACACCAAGGGAGTTTAAATCGTTTTCCACCTGATCCTTCCAACGGAGTGGGGGCCGCCCTCTACTTCTGCTTCCATAGGCGGGTTCCGATAGAAACACTTTCTTGGCCGGAGCATCATCTTTCATTCGCATAACATGGCCTAGCCAGCGCAGCCGCTGCGTTTTAATTGGCAGGACGATGTTGAGGTCCATAAATCTTTCGAAGAACGAAGCCGCTTCATCTGCTGTTGTCATGGTTCATGCTTCTGCCCCATATAGCAGGACGGGTACGATGAGTGACTTATAGAATATGATTTTCGTTCGCCGAGAGAGGACTTTACTTTTCAATTGCCTACCTAGTCCAAAGTAGCATTTATGGGCAAGATTGATTCTTCGCTGGATTATTGTAATTTTTTATTTTAATTTACCTGTTTTGTAAAATTTTTTCTTAATTTTTTTTTACTTCCTGCTTTATTTCATTTTTTTATATTTAATTAAATTTATTTTATTCTGTTTATTTTATATAATTTAATTTATTTTCTTTTGTTTTTATTTAATCTGAATCGTTTAAATAAATTTTTATTTTATTGTATTTTGTGTAAAATTATTTTATTTTATTTTATTATGTTTAATCTTTACTTTATTTTTTGATTTCTTGTTTTATTGCATTTTCATATTTAGTTTAATTTATTGTGTTTGTTTATCTAAATTTACTTAATTATTTTTTGTTTTTTGTTTTTTTTTTTTTTAATTTTAATTGTTTAAATGAATATTTATTTTTTTGTATTTTGTTTTAAATTTATTTTTTTTTATTTCATTTTTTATATTTAATTTAATTTATTGTATTTTGTTTATGTTATCTAATTTAATTAAAATTTTTTAATTGATTTTATTTATATATTTTTTTTAATTTGAATTATTTAATTACATTTTTATTTTATTTAAATTTATTTTATTTTGTTTAATCTTTTCTTTATTTTTTAGGTTTCTTATTTTATTAAATTTTTGTATGTCTTATTTTACTGTATTTTGTTTTAATTTATTTTATTTGTTATCATACAAAGTAGAACACAACAACTACAATAACCCAACAAAATGAATAAATACTCCACTTGAATATTCTCGTTTTTTTACTAAGACTTTAAGTATTAGCAAAGCAATTTACACATTAACTCATATTTGCTGAATCTCTCGTTATACTTCCAAAAAAAAAAAAATAATAATAATAATAAAAATAAAAATAAAAAAAAAAACTATGTGTTGTGCGTGCTGCTGGTTTTCTCAACACAATAACATCAAAAACACGTAGCGCCCGTATTTTGCTTGTTAACGTTAGTTTAAGTGGGTGTTTGGTATTGGTTATGGTTTAATTTTTGAATTGATACTTTAGCGCTAAACTTTTTCGAAATTTTTGTTAATGGCCTGCACCGCTCCTTGAGAATGCCCATCGATCCATACACAAGTAGTTCGCTTTGGAACGATAGTTTGGCCGTAAACGGTAAGCGATATTTCTAACTTGCCTATTTAAGTGTATAAGGATTTTGAACTTTAGAATGAGCCCAGAAGGTCACTCAATTTGCGTAGACAAAACTTGGGGCTTTAATATTTTTAAAAATATATGTAATAATGTAAATTGTACTTACTTATTAACAAACCGCTACTTGATGAGTAAAAGTATAAGTGAAACTTACCTGGAAGAAAAACAAATGAAATTTTGAATTAAGATTTTGTTAAACTATTGGAGGATAGTAGCAAGGATTTCTAATTCACGAAGCAGCTTTTGGACTCCCCGGCAGGAAAAGAAACTGACGACAAATAAAACTTTTTTCACATAAAATGAAATTTTTTCAAACCGAATTTAACTCTTTTGAAAGCTATTTAAACTTTTTTCAAGTCAAATGAAACTTTTATGAAATCAAGTGAAACTTTTTTCAAGTCAAATGAAACTTTTTTCAATTTTATGTAACTTTTTCAAGTCAAATGAAACTTTTATCAAATCAAGTGAAACTTTAATAAAAAAAAAGGTTTTTCCAATCGGACTAAACTCTTTTCAAATCAATTGAAACTTGTGGCAAATCAAATGAAACGTTTTTGAAGTCAAATGAAACATTTCTCAGAACAAATCGAATTTTTTTCAAATCGATTAATCTATTTTTTAATTTTAAATGACAGGCCGTTTTGTTTTTTGAGAACTACACGTTTTGAAGCTTGCTTTTGCACCTAAAAACTATCGAGCTTTTAAGATGACACGCAAAGGAATTGAAGCCAATAGATGTTATTTCTCTTTTGATAGCGAATTATTAGTGACATTGATTCCCAGCCCGAAAGATAATTACTGTCAATTGAAAAATTGAAAAAGAAGCCCAGCCTTAATCACCGCAGAGCTTGAAACCATAATAATACTTTAGGTATTAGGCTTTGAAAGTTCAAAATGTCAAAAATTTTCCCCACACAATTCCGGAATTTTTTTAAACTCTTGATTATAATCCCCGTTAGCCGGCACTGCACTACAACCAGTTACATTAGACACTTTCATTGAACCGTAAAGTTTGGCTACGCAGTCGGCGATTGCGCGCCTACATAAAACAGCCACAACAAAAACAGCAACGGTTTATAGCAACATATCTTCAAATGCTGATTTAAATTTGATGATTGTCAGTTAATAAAAAAAAAAATTGTTAAGTAGTTATTGTATTTGCAACAATTGCCATAATTTGTTGCATTTGCAGTATTAGCATTTGAAAAGTTATGTTGCAACATTCACACAAATACTAAAAAAAACAACACCTCAATACACACATAATGCAATATCCAGTTCCATAAATTTTCTGCAGACATTTTAAATATTCGCATAACAGTGCGAAGGTGAAGATAAGACAAACAATAAAAATAATAGCAATAACAATAGAGTGCAACAAATGATATGAAACATAATACAATTCAAGTGTTAACGAACGGAAAGACAATAAAAGGATATTTATAATGTTGCACATAGTCTTTGTTGTTGTATACTGGCTTCTAGATACTTAAGTGCAACGCCCACATAGACGAGGCGATGTTAGAATACCACCTAGAGAGGAATTTAAATTTGGAGTTGGATTTAAAAGGAATATTTGTATGTACTTATACAAAACTAAAGCTAAGAATTGAGGTGAAAAGATTTGTTCAAGAAGATTTGCTTGCTTTTTGTTTTGAGAAAAAAAAAATGCAGATCTACTATTCTAGCTTTAGCTAGGCATTGCACAAATATCTATCCAATTATTGTTCATTCTCATTCAGTATGCAAGTTTATGGTTATATTTTCTCAGAAAATTACCCCAATTACGTCAGATAATAAAATAAATTAAAATTAATTAAAATAAGCTAATATAAATAAAATAAAATAAATTAAATAAAACAAGCATTAAAATAAAATGTAATCAAACAAAATATAATATAATAAAATAAAGAAAACAAAACAAAATAAAACAAAACCAAATAAAAGGATAGTAATTATTTTAAAATAGATTGAATGAAAATAAATTATATTGAATAATATAAAATGAAATTAAACAAACCAAATAAAAAAATTAAACAATATTAGATAAAACCAATAAATCAAAATTAAAAAAAATTAGACATGGTAAAACAAAATAAAAAATATTAAAATTTTTTTATGCCATTTTATTTGATTTAATTGAATTTTTTTTCAGTTTTAATTCGTTTAATTTTATTTACTTATATTTTATTTTACATTGTTTTATTTAATTAATTTTAATTTTATTTTGTTTTGTTTTCTTTAATTTTATATACTTTTATTTTATTTATTTTTGTTGTTTTGTTTTGTATTGCTTTATTTTATTTTGTTTGATTTTCTTTTTTAATATTAGATTATAGTATTTCATATTATTTTATGTTATTTTTTCTCATTTTAATTCATTTTATTATATGTTATTTTCTTTTTATTTAATTTAATAAATATTTTTTAAGATCGCGAGTTTGAATCGAGCTCAAGGCCTAACAATAATTATTTTATCATTATTATTGTTATAATATATTTTTTCTTAATTGAAAAAATTTTAAATTAGAATAGAAGAAAGAAAACATTTAGACAACTGCCAATGCTCGTTGTATAGATACATTTCGGGAACTGCTAAATTCCTTCATCGGCAACGTTTAGGCGCCGCTGCTATAACCATTCAGCCACCACAGCGGTTTTTTGTTTGTCTTCATTATTCCTACTTCAATTCTGTTTCTTGCCAATTGATATTCACAGCACTGCGACATCTGTTACAGAATAGTTGTAAAAATTGGACTTTGTTTATGGCGATAATGCCATAGTGTCATATTTTATTGACACTTTTTCCCGGTGCTCTGGGATGTATTAACAATTATTGTTGTTATATCGGCCTACAGATTTGTAAGATAGCGAGTTTGAATCGAGCTCAAGGCCTAACAATAATTATTTTATCATTATTGTTATAATATATTTTTTCTTAATTGAAAAAATTTTTAAATTAGAATAGAAGAATGAAAAAATTTAGACAACTGCCAAAGCTCGTTGTATAGATCCATTTCGGGAACTGCTAACTTCCTTCATCGGCAACGTTTAGGCGCCGCTGCTATAACCATTCAGCCACCACAGCGGTTTTTTGTTTGTCTTCATTATTCCTACTTCAATTCAACGCTGCCGATGAAGGAATTTAGCAGTTCCCGAAATGGATCTATACAACGAGCTTTGGCAGTTGTCTAAATTTTTTCTTTCTATTCTAATTTAAAAATTTTTTCAATTAAGAAAAAATATATTATAACAATAATAATGATAAAATAATTATTGTTAGGCCTAGAGCTCGATTCAAACTCGCTATCTTACAAATCTGTAGGCCGATATAACAACAAAAGTTGTAAATATTTTTTATTTTATTTTGTTTTCTTTAATTTTATATACTTTTATTTTATTTATTATTGTTGGTTTTATTTTGTATTGCTTTATTTATTTATTTTTTTTTTTTTGATTTTTTTTAATATTAGTTTATTGTATTTGATTTTATTTTATGTTATTTTATTCATTTTAATTCATTTTATTATATGTTATTTTCTTTTTATTTAATCTAATACATATTTTTTATTTATTTCATATTTATTTTTTTATTTCATTTGATGTTTGTATTTCATATTTTTTATTTTTTATTCCACTTAATTTTGTTTTATTTTGCGTCGTTTAAAATTATGTTAAAATAGATTGAACGAAATTAATTTAAATTAAATAACATAAAAAATAACAATACAAAAAAATTTAATTAAATTAAATTAAACAAATCAAATATAATAAAACTAAAAAAAAATTAAATACCGTAAACTAACATAGAAAAATTATTTCATTTTATTTAATTGACATTCTTTTTTTTTTTTACATTTTATTTTTTTGTTAATTTAATTTATATTAATTAATTAATTTATTTTTTTAATTTTTTATGGTTCTATTTAATTTTTTTAATTTTATTTATATGGTTTTATTTCATTATTATCATTTATTTTTTCCAAATATTTTTTTAAATTTTATTTTATGTTACTTTTTCCCATTTTATTTTATGTTTTCTTCTTTTTATTCAATTTAATTAAATTTTATTTATTTCACTACTGAATTTTGTTTTATTTCATTTGATTTTTCCATTTAATTTTTTTATTTTATAATTTTTAGATTTTTTATTCCATTTAATTACGTTTTATTTTTTATTTAATATTATTTATTTTTTTCCCGTTTTCATTTTGTTGTGTTTTTGGCAGTTAGTATAAAGAATTATTCTAAATTAATTTTAAATTAATGCGTTTTCAAGTGTTTTATTTACAAATCGGTCGTTGAGCTCAAACAATTAAAAAAAAAATTTTTTTTATTTATTAAAATTTTATTTTTTTTAATAAAATTTTTTTATTCAGTTTTATTTTTTTTATACTTAATCACATTTTATTAAATTTATTTTTAATTCAATTTCAGTTTATCTTTTTTGATTTTAACATAATAATTATTTAATTTTAGTTTATTAATAATAATTAAAAAAATTAAAAAAGAAACAAAATAAAATAAACTTAAATAAAACAAATGAAAGAAAGAAATTCAACCAATAAAATTTAAAAAAGGGATTTTTAATTGCCGATTATTTGTTTGTTATTAAAAATGTATCAATTAATCAATGATTTGCTATCAAAAAGTTATCGATTACTTAGAAAAATTATGGATACGTTTTCAAAAGGAAATCAATTTGTTTCCGGAAACTTATAGATGTGACCAATTTGTTATCGACGTATTATCGATTTATAATATTATTCATTATGAAAAGCTATAGATTTTTTTATCAGAAATTTATCGATTATGTTTGGAAAACTTATCGATTTGTTATCGGAATGTTGCTAATTTTTTACCGATTTGTTAACGATGACTCATGGGTTAGATATGAAAATGATGCCGATAAAACTTCAATATAAAATTAATTAAAACACGTGTAAACAGATCGATAAGAAAACAATAAGAATAGAAGCTGATGATTTAATCAAAAACTCAACGTTAATAATTTGCTGTCATTAAAAATTGATAATAAAACAATAACTTGTCGATACCGTTTATTACCGATAAGAAGCCGACGAAGTTTTTCTCAAAAGAGCACGAAACTATTTGTTTCTGGTAAAATTACATCTGTTGTGGTTTAACTTCAATCGCTAGCCGAGCTCTAGTCAACTTCAAACATTGGTTTACACATCTAAATGCACGAGTATTTGGTACCCACGTCTTTTAGTTTTTTTTAAGACCTGCATACTAAGCTTAAAAATTTAAATAAAACAGAAATTCGATATCACTATGTCGCCAACTGGTTGTGGAAGGTAAAAAGTGAAAAATATTGTTGCTTTGCAGAGATAAAAAAGTAATTTAAATCTACAAAAACTATTCATGAAATTTGCAAAAACGAAGAAAAAGTAGGCAAAACATAAAAGACATTTACGCACAACAAAAAAAAAACTTTTTTTCGCCTTTGAAAATTAACGCTTGTCATATGGCATAAGGAAGCAGTCACACTCATACCAATTGTGCTTCGATAAATTGTGAAGAGGTGAGAGTGGTATGTTGATGAAGTCTTGTTAAATTGATAAATGGATATCACTGATTTTTATCAGCAAACTACAGCGATAAATTGTGCTATGAATACTCAATCAAGCAAAGTGGTTTTGTTTTCTCCCGAATCGTAATCAAATGATTTCATTTGACTTTTTTGATAAATACATACAATAAATACGGCAATATGTTTACAATCGGCATAGTTTACACTTTCATTTGCAATGACAGCAATTGTTTCGTTGTGGCGCAATTAAAAAAAAATGTTGACATTTACATCACAGGCTTACTTTCACGTCTGATTTCTATGCTTTCTGAAGAAGATAGTCAGGTCATTGATGGATTTATACACCCGAGGTCTAAGAAGAGCTCAGAATATACACTAAGTTTGAGGAATTAGCCCAGCTTTTTCGGCTAAAGCAAAACACAACTGATAAGCAGGCGTTTTAGCATGGTACAACACCCATTATACATTAGGGTGAGCCAAAAAAAAAAACATTTCTTTTCTTTTGGTATAATGAAAACATTGTTCAGGACATTCAAGAAGATAGCATGTAAAAATTTTAGCTTTTATTTTATTTATTATACTCAGCGTGCTTTGCACACATAGTGTATTAACTTTGATTGCATAACGGTTGGTTGTACAGGTATAAAAGAATCGAGATAGATATAGACTTCCATATATCAAAATCATCAGTATAGAAAAAAAATTTGATTGAGCCATGTCTGTCCGTCCGTCTGCCCGTCCATCCGTCCGTCTGTCCGTTAACACCATAACTTGAGTAAATATTGAGGTATCTTCACAAAATTTGGTAAACGAGCTTATCTGGACCCAGAATAGATTGGTATTGAAAAAGAGCGAAATCGGATGAAAACCACGCCCACTTTTTATATAACATTTAGGAAACCACGAAAAACCTGATTATTTAGTAAATAATACACCTAGAATATTGAAATTTGACGTGTGGACTGATATTGAGGCTCTTGATAAAAATTTGAAATTTTTTTTTTAAATGGGCGTGGCACCGCCCACTTGTGATAAAATCAATTTTGCAAATATTATTAATCATAAATCAAAAATCGTTAAACCTATCGTAACAAAATTCGGCAGAGAGGTTGCCTTTACTATAAGGAATGCTATGAAGAAAAATTAACGAAATCGGCTAAGGACCACGCCCACTTTTAACTAGAAGATTTTTAAAAGGGTCGTGGACGAATAAAATAAGCTATATCTTTGCAAAAAAGAGCTTTATATCAATGGTATTTCATTTCCCAAGTGGATTTATAAAATAAATAGGAAAAACCTCAAATTTAAAAAAAAATGTGCGTGGAACCGCCCCTTTATGACCAATAAATGAAAAATAGAAACAAATTTTTGATTCCGATCAGATCGAGTGAAAGTAACATGGGTCGGTAGGAGTAACGAACATTACTTGTTTGCAGTATCTGCCGATTAGGCTTCAATTACTGCAAAAGGCTGGAGGGTGTCGACGAAGAAGCTTATTTTGTCAGTATGCCGTCGCATCAGTAGATCAGAATCTTACATGTAGCACAAAGACCAGTTTTTCTTCGCGCTGTGTTGATGAAGTCTCGCCTTTTAAAAGGTTATAACCCTTCTCCGCATTGAAACCGGTGTTTCACACAGACCTGAAACTTCGTCGACTGAATATTCGTGTAACCGAAATGGGCTAGTTCCGAACTAGAGCAGCAATATAAAATCAAGTGACAGAACTAGTTCTGATTCTGGTGCCTTGCAATTGAAGCTTTTCCGATTGTTGTGTACACCGAAAAAGCAATTGCCCGCCTTTTAGAAATTTTGGGCGCATTCTTAAATGAAATGATTCGTAAGGGCCCGGAAATATTCGCAGTTTTGAGCTCAGACTCAAGCGATGTTGATACAAGTGTGCTCTACTACCGTCCCGCTCTACATCCGATTCGCATCAGTACGAAGGTAGTCATTGAACCAGGGGAAAGTAGTCAATGAAGAGTGGCGGAACTCGTTCTTTGCTGGACTGTCACCCATTTTTTCTGCAGGGTAATTAATGATCCACGGCCGCCGTGGTGTGATTATAGCGTGCTCCGCCTACCACACCGAAGATCCTCGTTTCACGCCCCGGGAAAAACAATATCAAAATTTTAAAAACAAATTTTTTCAATTAGAAAAAATATTTCTAAGCGTGGTCGCTCTCAGTGAAAACTCTTCTTTTCGGAAAAAGTCCCTTTGACTGGTAAAAAAAAAAAATAATAATAATAAAAACTGTCCCGACTTCCGAGCCACCTAGAAGTTATGATCTTGTGGTGAATATTAGCAGCTTCGATAAGTCACTATGCCGATAATAATAAATGTTGGACAACAACAGTAGCAAGGAAAGCAGTTGAAATAGAAAACAGCCACACATACCTGTAAGCAGCAATAAAGACCGCATATTACTCAGGCATATACACACATATACAAAGAAGGCAACAGAGAATATGAGATGCAGAGATGTACACCGCATATTACTCAGCCATATACACACACATACATAGAAGGCTATATAGATTATTAGATGCAGAGGTATGAGAGACGTGAATCAACAATGAGTCCAGAAGGCTGTTCGCGAAAAGTCTACATCATGGATGAAATATAAAAACGAGGCAAACGGAGAATATAAAAGCGGCGCAGTCCAAGTGAGATGAATCAGTTTGGTTTTAACAAAGAACATCTTCCACCATAGTAGTGCTTTTAATAAAAGGCGTTTTATATACAGAACATTTACGTTCATTTATTCGACAGTTCAGTGTTTCGAAAGATAACAGAAGTGTATAATTATCTAGAATTTCCTAAAATTCGCTGCTATACAGTGCTATTGGGTTGTGTACCATTTGCCAAGTTTTTGCACTCTCTACGACCAATTGGATGTTTCTTTAGATTTCTGAATCAGACTTTTTATGCATTTCAGCCCAGATACCACCTTAATGTTTCGAGAAATATTTACTACTAATCTTTCTAAAAACGGTGGAATGCGTTCTTTTTTTTGCAATTACTAACTAATCCCAACGAAGAGTACTCGTATTAGTATTTGCCAATACGTACGGTTTAGTACTTTATTTTCCGTGCTTAAAAAATGTCTGCGTCAGCTTTTTGTCATACGTAATTCGTTATTGCTCTTTTTTTAAGAAAACACTGCACGTTCACCAAGTAAAATTGTCATCTTCAATTTTGAAGTTTCATTTTCTCCACGTCTTATTTTAAGTATTCTTCACACATTGTAAATTTATTTTTAGCACTGCTGCTGCAGCGCAGCGTAGGCCAATTGCCAGTGAATTATGTTAGCGGCGCTAAAGAAAACGTGCAACAAGTCCAAACACATATGTGTATATGTATGTATGTACGTAGTTCGGTCAGTGGTGCACAGCGCTAAAAAAGATGACTGCGAAACTTTAGTAAAAGCACAATACTTTCTACTATATGGTGTCAACAGGTCTCCTTTCGTATACTTTTGTCAAACCATCCACGACTATAAACACATACTTTTTCTTACAATTTTTAAGTGATATCGGCCCAAAGTGATCTAAGAGAATAGTATCAAAAGGTCATTAAATTTTGGAAAATTGTGCAAAAACCCCTCATGTCGTCCATGTTTTGGAGAAAACACTATACATTTCAAGCAATTATCAATATTATTATTATTTTCTTTCTGACTTCTGGAAACCAATAAGTTTTTGATATTGCATGTAGTACCTTATCACAGGCTAGATAACCCATTTCTCTACGTTCCGGTACACCAATCCATTTCTCATTTCAAATTGTTTCGACTATGTATTTTCTAGTTCTTCCCGAATCCGTGCAATTTCTTTATCGCTGTTCTGACAAACTGCTACGTTTTGCTCAAACGTATTCTCTTCTAAAACTAACACATTTGAAACCTTACTTAACGCATCCACATGTTGCATTCTGCAACCATCACGATGTTCTAAACTGTAATCAAAATTTTCCAATTCCAATGCCCACCTAGCAATTTTCGAATTGATCTCTCGCTTATTTAATGTTAACGTTACAGAATTACAATCCCCCAGTATTCGAAATTTTAATCCCCGCAAATATATCCTAAACCTTATCAACGCATATATTATGGCTAATGTTTCTAATTCGAAGCTATGATATTTAGACACTGCTTCAGTCCTCCGCTATAAAATAAAATATTGAATGGAACTTTCTACCTTCCTTCTTTTGTAATAAAATAGCTCCAAAACCAAAGAAGCTGGCATCGCAATGTAATTCGGTCTCATCCTTCGGGTTGTATATTGCTAGCATTGGTGTCGCTATCAACTTAGCTTTTAGTTTTTCAAAACAATCCATCTCAACTTTATCAAATTTAAATTTAATATCTTTCTTAACTAAACGATATAATGGTTCGGCTTCCACAGAAAATCTTTTAATGAACCTCGTAAAGTATGATCAAAGTCCTAAAAAACTATGAACATCCTTAATACTTCTCGGGATTAGGAAATTCACAACAGCATATGGGCGATTCTACGCGAGCTCTCAGTTTTACTATCCCAACATTTTTGAAAAAAAATACTCGATTTTCAAATATTTTCAATTATTTTTGTATGAGTTTTTATAGCTAAAAAAAATTCCCAAAGTGGACGAGCTACAGCTATTAAATTTCTGTTCTTGATACTGAAACCTGCACGGTTGTGACATTTTGACAATAAATTACGTACCGTTTTTCCAGTTCTTCAGTGTTTTAAAATGGATATTAGTTATCTTAAGACTGCAGACATTAACATGGAAATATGCGGTGACACTTGCCGATCAAAATTCACGCTCACATGTCATAAGCCAGTGTGCAATAAAGCAGTACCAACCTAACGATTTGAATAACATTTTTTACTCAAAAACTCATGGATACTTTTCAGAATAAAATTACAAAGCGAAAACAGAAATGTTATCATTAAAACAACATTTAATATTGCAGATTAAGTCAAGTATTTAATATAATGACAGTTTATTACTCGTGTAATTAAAGATTAACGGTTGTGACATTTGTAGGGTATTATGAACTATAACTTCACAAAACTGATGACCAGTCATTAAAATTCGACATGAAACTTTAAAATAAACATAATTTTAACTCAATTACATAATTTAGTTCATAGAAAATGCTTTAATATATTTCAAATTTCGAAAAGACACAAAACTGTAAACTCGAGGAGAATTACCCATATACATTGCTATTATAAGGTCTTTTGAGGTCCAATATCCTAAATGCCTAAGTTCAGACTTCATAAAATGACACTTGTCAATTCTTAGTTCCAATTTATTGTTAACTATTCTATCAAAAACATCCTTCATATTTCCAAATGCTCATCATTAAATCATCCAAAACGTAATTAAATGATATTTCGCAAAACTCATATTGCTCCAAAGTAGTTACAAAAGGTTTGTACATAATAGACTCTTCATCCATTCGCACATGATAGAAAACACTTTTTAAGTCCAAAAGCGAAAATATAGTTTTATCGACTAATATGTCTAAAAGGTAATCGATTGCAATTATAACATCTTATAGATTTTGATTGTTGAACTGCATCATTTTTTTTAAACGGAAATTCTTTTATCAAGTTGAGAACCTGATGTAATATGTTATATGCGCTTGAATAAAAACACTGATGTTAGAAAGCGATTCTACTTTTATATGCGCTTGAATAAACACTGATGTTAGAAAGCGATTTTACTTTATTGACGAAATTAATTTCTATTTATACAAAAGTTTTTAACCTACACATACATACTTACATTAATGTTTACATACTAGAAGTGCATGACTTAATAATGAGAAATGGTTTTTCAGCAAATTATTATATTGACCTACATATTGTCAATATGATCCGAGCGTAAGCTGGTTGGTATGACGCATCAATATATTGGGCGATTTGGCAAATGCGAATGAACTCATGGTGGTTGTCTGGGTTAATTAAATATGAACGCTTGTTTGTATGTATATTTGTAACGTTAAGCGTGTTTGAAGTGAGGTGAATTCCACGCAACACTACACTGGTGCGTTTCGAGCAAACTTTGTTTATCGTTGAATCGTTGCATTTTGGTTTGAGAACGTAAAACGTAATCGGAGACACCGTCAATGTTATGTTCATTAAATCCATTTCACTCATTGAAATTTTATTTCAGAATATAATTTTTTTATTAAAACACTCCTGAAATGTTTCATTCGTCTGCCAATTTCCTGCTTCATTTCTTCAAGTAAATTTCGAACAGTAAGTGACATTGCATCCGATTTCGTATGAAACCAGAGTAAAGCACACCCTTTTAACTTTGTTGAAATAAGCGATTTCAAAATATTTTCATTTATATTGCAAGCTCTTTGTACACTATATAATTGCGTTTACCAATGGTGAAAAGATTCACCATACCCCGTAAAATCTGGATTTATTTCCCTCACAAGAATACAACTGTAATTTCCCGAAATAAAAATCGAAGACTCATTTTGATAATGCTCCATATTGCATTTCTTTATCGCGCTTTCTCTCTTCAATAACCCAATCTCCTTTCTTAAACATCATTTTCTCGCTTTATAAGACTCAATTCCATTTTGATTATTTCCAATTCACTTACTTAACTAACTGGTTTGCTTAGATTTTGATTTGTCTCACATACATTTTCAAAGATAACATTCACAATTTCGCCGCCTAGGTGGCGCATGGATCGAGATATTCACAAAAATCGTATTTGTGGTCCGATTTGGCTCATATTTGGAACGCATAATACATGCAAGAATAAAAAGCGACTTATGAAAAAAAAAAAAAAATCGCCGCTAGGTGGCGCAAGGATCGAGATATTCACAAAAATCGTATTTGTGGTCCGATTTGGCTCACGCTTGGAACATATAATACATACAAGAATAGAAAGCGACCTATCAAAAAAATCGCCGCTAGGTGGCGCAAGGATCGAGATATTCATAAAAATCGTATTTGTGGTCCGATTTGATTTGGTCCATATTTGGAACACATAATACATACATGAATAGAAAGCGACCTATGATGCCCGATTTGGCTCATATTTGGAACAAATATTGCATACAGTCCGGTAGAAGTGACATCAAAATATTTTGGAGTTGGAGGAGGGACAAGCATACGTGGCGCAGAGTCGAGTAAAGTCTTTGGAAGGATTATGTATTGAGGACTTAGATTGTAACAAATTGTCAGGAAAGAGTCCTTGTGATAATGAGTCACTAAATCAACTAAATAGAATGAGAAATAATAGGCAATTAAATAAAGACTATAAACTTGAAAATAAAATAATTAAAAAAAAATTTTTAAGTTAAACGGTTTTATTGAAAATAATACTTACATGAAGTAATAATAATACGAAAAGCTAGAAAATAATTAGGTAGGTCCAAGGTACTAGTCATCACACTCCTTATCAATCTAGGGCGTTGATCAGACAATTAAATAAAAGCGTTGGACGCGTCATATTTCTATTGATAGTCATAAGTAAAACCAACTGAATCTTAATCAGGTTATGCTACGCCTAACATTTTTCGAAATTTCACACGCCCAACGCTTTTATTTAATTGTCTGATCAACGCCATAGATAGATAAGGAGTGTGATGACTAGTACCTAGGACCTACCTAATTATTTTCTAGCTTTTCGTATTATTATTACCTCATGTAAGTATTGTTTTCAATAAAACCGTTTAACTTAAAAATTTTTTTTAAAATTATTTTATTTAAGAAATAGTTTCCTTATTTAGAGTAATATAATTTTCAGTGTAGTTAAATGAAATTGAACGCTTGTTATAACTTAAAGGCAATGCCATATTTCTAGTATAGACACGGTGTCAGCTGATTTTCATGCTTTACTAGCCAAAGTTTGTTTGACTTATTTATTACTCTATTTAGAGCATACAGAAAAATTGTTGGCAGCATTTTATAGCCGCATATTTTTTCTTAGCCAAAAAGTTCACATTCTTTTTTTGTTATTTTATATTTGTTAAAGCGGGCTTATGTAAGTCTATATGTCTATTTTTTCATTGAGTTAACGGTAAATGTCTGTGTTCAACCTAACGTCTTGTGGCTCATAAACTTATGCCCATGCACAGTTGTGAGTATTTGTTATCAGCAAAGGAATCAGCACTGCCGTTGGTAATTCATCTTCAAGTTTATTTAGCTCTGAGGTTACTAACTAAACAGTTATAAGGTTTAGGTCTTGCAACATGGTTTGAGTGAAAATACATATCTATAAAGGCAGAAGAAGGGGAAAAAGAAACATATATACGTTATCATATGATATGTCTTAATCTTTATGTGGTATGGTACGAATACCAAAAACTCGTGAAGCTAGACCAAAGCAGATTATTATTATATTTGTTTTCTTTGACGTTGGAACAGCACACTTGCCTCAAGTGGACCAATGAAATCAGACTAATACTGTTCATGTGTCCACACCCCGTGGAACCATCATTACCCATTACTTCAGGGAGGCGATTTAATTGCTACTACTTCGCATGCACATTTCTGTGTGCTCCCTTTCAGCTTGCATCAGTTGTGTCATAATCAGAAAGGCCATTTTGCTCACAGCTGTCTAACAATTTTTGGGTCTGCAGATTGAGGGAACTTAACTCCTTCCTAATGGTACCTCTACAAAAACTCTGTCTACATCGAGTATTTTGCCGAGACAGCGAAATCAATGTAACATTACGTGTCCTGCATTTTCCAATTCAGTGAGAACAGAAAGATCCTCTTATGTCCTACGCTTATGTAAATACTCCTTGAAACTGTCGTGCCCACTCAATATCTGCATGAGGCGACACTTTAGTTCGCCGTGCTTCCGCTCATAGCATTCCTCTAAATTCTGAGCTAATGTAAACGCCCTTTCCTCGATTGTTCCCACCGCTCTTGCCAACTTACTATTGTTCGCGACTTTGCGCTTTACTTGGCATTTCTTTAGATGGTCGCCCGATTACAATGTCATACAAATCGGCTATTTCGCTTGAAAGCGGATTTCCCGAGATAAAACAAGGATCGTGTCGTCTGTCATCGTCCGATAAGCCCTTGCTGTTCGCATAAGTACTCTGTCGCTAAAATAGGTACCAACTATTCTGCGCAGGTAAGCAAGTGTGCCAAAGTTTCAGCGCATAAAGTTTCCTTTGAACTTCGGTTATGGCTTTACGGATTTTCGAATTCCAAATAGATTATTTGACAATCCACTTGGGCTTTCCAGGGTCTGCTGTAGACGCTCGCTAATAACACGCACGAAATTCTTTCCTATCGAATCCAACAAACGAAGCGGCCTGTATGATGATGACTGGTCGGTCGTCTTACTAGGTTTGTCGTTTGCATGAGCAGATTACAACAGATGTAACCCTACAATAAATTAATACACACAAAACCTACACAGAACGAAAGAAATCCAGTAGACGATCGAATGATTTCTCCTTCGATATCTGTTCGGCTGTCTATGGAGTAATTTAAGGCTTACTTCGGAGTAACTTGGTGTTATTCGAGAAGAGCTATATCGGCTTTTTGTTGGTAAAAACCTATATCGACGAGCTCATATATATTCAGCTTTTTACAGATAGCAGAATAATCATGGAGTTATTGGTTTCTTATAAGCTTGCTATCGACGGTTTATGGATATTTTATCGATTTGATATCGAAGTGTTATCGGTCTATATTTGACAACAAATTGATTAGTCGTCAATAGTGTTTATGTCTATAGCAAACATATGGAACTTCAATGACAAACTGATAACTCGTCGATAATATATCAATTACATATCAATAGCTGCGAGATAACAAATTGAAAACACGCCGATAGCTTGTCGAAAACTTTTCTATAACAAATCGATAACTTTTTGCTTTCTGCTAAATCTATAGCTGTTCGATAAAAAATATGTAATTTTTCAACTAAATGTGTTTAACACTTCGTCAGCCAATCGGTAAAGTATCGTCCGGTTTAGGCTAGGGATCCGGTTTCGGTTTTGGGTTGTCATTTTTTCCCAAGTGTTCTCTAGATGAACGATAATCACGCTCAACAAGTCGCTCATCAAGTCGCTCATCATACATGTCCTTAATTACGATGCGGTGTCAAGAGAAGACAAAATGGCTCTTGGATTGCTTGTGAGAAAAGTTCTCTGACGATTATCAAAATAGGTATAATGATGAGCTGTATGAGCTTTAAGCAGAGATGAAGATAGTACAACGCATAAAAGCCCAAGGGTTTCTAATTATTGCTATGCGAATCGAACATGAATTGTGGTTACAAAAATTTTGGGAATAACAATTTTAAGTAATTTCTGAGCAGTGCCCTGAAGGCTACACCTGTCGTTATAGTATGATATACATATAAGCGTTAAGAAGTAAAAACTTTGGAGCTGCCTTTGTATCGACGTGTCATACGAAAAAAAACAATTTCAAAACATTTTACATAGGTATTTTTTCTAAGAAACTTAGAAAGTGTTATATTTTGAATGGCGGGTCGATATATGCTAAAGTATTTTATAAAAATAAATGTAAGGCGCGATAACCTCAGAAGAGATTTTAGGCCAAGCTTCGCTTCCAATTTGCGTGGTGCTTCTTTTTCATTTTTCCTACGAATTGGCGGGACGGGACCTATTTGTTTTATGCCGACTCCAAACGGCATCTGCAAGACAGTTGAGTTTTCACTGGGAGCTTTTCAGGGCAGAAAAAAACTCGGAGTGCTTGCCAAACACTACCGAGGGGGGACCCCGCTTAGAAAAATGTTCTTCTAATAGAAAAAAATCATTCCTAAAATTTTGATGTTGTTTAGCCCGAGGCGTTAAACCAGGATCTTCGGTGTGGTATGTGGAGCATGCTGCTATCACACCACGGTGGTCACCTAAAGGATAACTATCATAAAAAAGAGTTAAAAAGTTGTACATAAAGCTTTTAACTGAAGAAGCTTTTTTTGATGAGCTCCATTGTTAGGCCTAAACTGAACACGATCGCAGGCAATACAACATCTCATTTATCCAAATGCAAATTCATATTTCATAATTAATTCATCAGTTGGGTATCTATTGGGTATATATATTCTACATGTCAACTTGTATGAAATTTGTTATTATTCCAGGTCCTTTCTGAAAAGTGGAATTGGTAGTAGGCCAATTTTGTCTATTTGAATCAGAAATGTTTCTCAATTCCAGGTGCAGCCTTTGATACTTTAGAAAAAAAAGACAGGTGATAATTTGATTTGTTCTCTTACACTGTTACCAAGGTTTTGCAATGAAATACTTTCGAAATTAAAATTGTCTTTTCTAAGCCATGATTCCAAATGGAAAATATTCTGCTTAAAGCAAGACCAGAAACAAATTTTATTTTTGAACTTATTTTTCTAGTCTTGAAAAGATTTAAGTTTTTCTTCTTGAAACCATAATAGTGCCGGAGGGTCGTCGAAAGGGTGCGGAAATGGCAGGGCAGTAGTGTATACCGATGGCTCCAAATCAAAGGAAGTGGTCGAATCGGTGCAGTGAAATAACTCCAAAATGAAATAACTCCCATGAAATAAGTCCCAATAAAAATGAAATAACCCCCATGGTGGCGGCCACCGCAGTGTGATGGTAGCGTGCTCCGCCTACCACACCGTATGCCCTGGGTTCGCACCCCGGCAAAGCAACATAAAAATTTTAGAAATAAGGTTTTTCAATTAGAAGAAAATTTTTCTAAGCGGGGTCGCCCCTCCGCAGTGTTTGGCAAGCGCTCCGGGTGTATTTCTGCCATGAAAAGCTCTTAGTGAAAACTCATCTGCCTTGCAGATGCCGTTCGGAGTCGGCATAAAACATGTAGGTCCCGTCCGGACAATTTGTAAGGAAAATGAAGAGGAGCACGACGCAAATTGGAAGAGAAGCTCGGCCTTAGATCTCTTCGGAGGTCATCGCGCCTTACATTTATTCATTTTTTTTAACCCCCATCTTTAATAAATGAAATAACTTCCAAAGAAGGAAATGAAATAACTCCCAATATTTGCCAGTTATTTCATAATGAAACCACAAGTCCCAAAAAAATGAAATAACTCCCAAATCAAAATTTGAAATGGTATGTTTATACTATATAATCAGTTACAATGAGATTTGAAAAATACGGAAACTATTATGTACATATGAAAAAGTTACAATTACAAGAAAACTTGAATAGTGTCGTCGAAGTAAACGTAATTTATTTTAAAAAATGGCATTTTTTTTTATGAAATTAACATAATTTATTAAAAGTAAAAAATAAAAGGAACAAGTCTGCGTAGAAAACCTTTCTGCATAGGCGGCCTTTGGCCGCGCTTATAAAAAATAACCCTGGGATACGCCATACCAAGTCCTTCTACGCAGAAGGGTGTACTGGCATAGCCCAGGGTTATTTTTTATAAGCGCGGCCGAAGGCCGCTTATGCAGAAAGGTGTTCTACGCAGAATTACTGTGCATCGCGCGATTTTTTATTCCAAATTAAAATTTTTTTTGTAAAATAAATAAATAGAGTTGAATGAAAAAGGTCCATTTTCCTCGTTGGTACTATTTAAAATTTTTCATTCGTTGGAACAATTTAAAGCATCCGGTACCACCAAGCAAGCAGTGAATTAGACAAAATGGCTGTATGCTTGTTTGCAAATTTAAACAAATGAAAATAGATGATTGTGATTTTATAAACATTATAAAGTGTACTTATGTATAAAATTCTTGTGAAAGTTTTCGTATGTAGATAAAAAGTGATAGTCATACCATGGTAACTTTAACTGCTAATTACTACTAAAGTGTTAATAACAATTAAAAATTGCTTACTGATTATCGTTGGGGAACTCCCTGAGAACCTATGTGCAAAATTTCAAAGTTCAAACACCTTTGGTTTACGAATAAAACCAATTGGTCCCTTAATGTATAGCCGACCCATAGAAACTATTAAAAGAACGTCAAAGTTTGATAAAATTGTATTTATAAGAAAATGAGATAACTCCTAACAAAAATGAAATAACTCCCAATGCCCAAATTACAAACAATGAAGTAAGTCCCAATAAAAATGAAATAACTCCCAATCTCAAAAAATTATGAAATAACTCCCAAAGAAATTTTATTGGGGATTATTTCATTTGGGAGTTATTTCATTATGAAATAATTACCAGCAAAAATTATGTAATAAGTCCCAATGAATTTGGAGCTATTTCATAATGAAATAAGTCCCAATTTGTATGGAAAATATTTGGGAATTATTTCATTTTTTTGTTGGGAGTTATTGCATTTGGGAGTTATTTCACTGCACCGGCCGAATCTGCTGTTTACTGCGGTCACATTCAGTCTATGTAGGGTCTTTATTGACCGGCGCATTCAAGCTCACCTAACCTTTGGCTAAAATTTGGCGAAATAAGCAGCATACAATTTTGCGTTATCCACCAGGAAATTTTTTGCAAAAATACTTTATTTTTATATTCAGGGGAGTTTGGCAGATTTTACTTTTTGGATACACCCTACTGCACCTATGTACATATCTTCGCAAATGATTATTTTTTTAAAACCCACTAAAATTTGAAGTAAAAAATTTGTGACGATCGGCTTTAATTTTAAGTAAATTTATGGTTGCAATTCATTTATTTTTCACATCACTGTCATGTTTGCAGTTTTCAAAAATATTAGCAACTACAATAATAGGTTTCAAGTTAAGCTTTTGTTTAGCCTATACACAAATCACTTGAAAGTATATGCTAGCTTTTTTACAGCAGGCAGAACAACTAGCGCAAGTTTATGCTGAACTGCGCGGCAGCATATAAAATACAAAAATTTTGTTTAGCAACATGTTGAGGAACATGTTCATGTACACAAATTTGGTAGAGCTAATTTGATTGAATTTTTGCTATTGCAATGTAGAGCAAATAACTAGCTACGAAATTGTGTAGGAGCTATAATAAGCACACAGAACATTTGGTATGATTATAAATTCATCATCGTCATTAATTGGCACTTAAACGCCTGAGCGATTTTGGCAAGTCAAGCCTACTATCCCTGTTTTCCGATAGCTGATGCCATTTGGGAGCACCAAGGGAAGTCAAATCTTTCTTCACATGCCTCTCCCAACTCAGTTGAGGTCTCCCTCTTCCTTTTCCCCCAAACTGCCGTGTAGACTGAAATACTACCCTGGTCGGAGCTTCTTCGTCCCATCGCATCATATGACATAGCCAGCAAAGCCTTTAGATTTTTATTCGCAACGCTGTTATCATAGCTGCGTACAGCCCATATAGCTCAACATTATATCTCCTTCGATACTCGCCGTCGGCATCTCGGACAGGAAAATAAATCTTCTGGAGAACTTTTCACTCGAGCACTCTAAGAGCCAACTCATTCCGAAACTTACATCAGGATAGGTATGATGAGCGACTGTTAGAACCTATTCAGTCCAAAGCAGCACTTGTTGGCAAGAGTTATCTTAGTTTTTTTCTATGCTGAAATTGTTTTTGCACTTAATTCTGGTTTCGAAATAGACGAAATCGCTCACAATCCACACGCAAACGTTGGTGTCTCGTGACTTAAAGCCAATTTAAGTGTTTTGTTGTCTTGAGTCTTGAAGTCCATAAGAAGCTTGCAGAACTTCATTCACGATCACCTCATTACAATAAGCCTAGCAGAGGCCAGCCTTTTTTGCGTGGGAAGTAAAGACTCCATGACATTGTTAAGAAAGCACGGGCATATTGCCATCACCTCTTTTATATTTTTAAGCTTTGTAAGCAAAGTTTTGTATGCTATACCCCATGGAACATTCTCAGCATCATATAAAAGCTTAAAGTATTGTCGCTTTCTATCTTTTATTGCAGCCTTCAGTGCGTAGCGCACATCTTTAAGGTTAGCTCTGCACTACAAAAATCTAGGCCTTGCTCTTTGGTTCGTTGGAAGCATCATCTGGCTTGAATGCAAACTCTTCTTAATGACTTGACGCGGTTATTCCATCAATAAGTAGAGCCATGTTGATTGCGTTTTGACTTCCTTGTCATCGACTTGGCGCATGCCATTCTAATATCGGTCATTTCTTTAGTAGCAATTTCGTTCGCGCTTCCTTAGTATGCAGTTGTTGGGTAGCATAACCTTGAAAATTTCAGGATCGAAGAAGCTGAGTTTTAACATCGAATATTTGAGGCAGCTGACTTAGCAGGGAACCCTTCACGATCAGATATCCATCACTGCTGAGTAAACAATTTGGATTTATCAAACATCAATCTTCCACTCACAGAGTCTGTAGAGATTGACGATAACGAAAGGTTTGTAAATCGATTATTGAACCGAACCCTTTTCTGGTGCGGTGTACGCTTGTATTGCGAAGCGTCACATCCAGATAGGCAAATGCTTCAAGAAGAGCTCCGCCTTTCGGTGAAGTACGCTGTGAGCCCCACTCGACAGACTATGCACTAAAATCGTCTGTTATGATGGAACGCTGCCTAGTTGTCGCACTATCAATATACACTATCCTACTCTTGAAGTAGAAGAAAGCACAACGAAGGCAGACACGATTCACCGTTGCCAAAGTTCGCTATGGATACTGTAACAGGTTAAAATCGTATTTGTCCAGAATTAACACGACATACGCATTGTATGTTCTGCATGCGATGTGTCCCCACATGACACCAAACAAATTTTCAATTGTATTGTGGAACCTACGCCTCTAACACCAATTTTCCTATGGTCCACACACAAATCCAGTTTCCTTGAGTATAACCTCTACTAACAATGGTTTCAGACCGGCAGACCACAGGAAGGCTCGCTTAGTATAGCCACATTGACCATTAGCTCAATACTATTGGCTCCAAGAGATCATGGAGATGTACATATGCCTACGTCAGTGGTGCAAAATGCCGGCAGAGCATCGAATACAAACACAAATTTTTTTGTAGCAGAATCTTTGTCTCTGTGCTCACACGGCATGTTGTTGAACACCGAATTACGGTTGCCACACCATGTTTTCATTTGGGACCAAAATTCATCGAAAAAAAGGATCAAATCTCAAAGAAATGGACCAAATTTTTTTATTCTTTAATTGGTTTGCAAACAATTTACAAATGAGTCGAATTCATTGTAACATATTTAAGTCAGGTTGTGGTAAAGTACAATGTCACACCCACTTTCATTTTAACGAAAACCCTTGAAGAAAACCCGTGAGGCAATCCAAACTAGTTCGGGGCCCGTATTACGTGTTACTATCCGTGGTCGAAACTAATTTCTCAAATCACAATAGCTCTGAAATGAGGGATTAGATTAATGGCATATGCGAACTGGCGACAAATAGTACTCGCTAGATCAATAACTTTGCATAGTTATCGCTTAAGCTAAAATAGTTTTCAGTCAATGATAGGAACACGTAATACCGGCTCAGTTTTATTTAAGTAAAAACCTTATTTTTAAACTAAATTACTCCAGAGCTCGGTTTTATCACAATATCTGTTCTAAAAGTTAAAAAAAAAAAAAAAAAAACAAGTAAGGAAGGTTTAGTTTGGGTGTAACCGAACATTACGTACTCAGCTGAGATCTTTGGAGCCAAAATAAGGGAAAATCACTATTTAGAAAAATGAACCTAGGGTAACCCTGGAATGTGTTTGTATGACATGGGTTCCAAATGGAAGGTATTCAAGCGTATTTTAAAAGGGGTGCCCCGTAGTTCTATAGGTGGACGCAATTACAGGTGGACCAGGGGTGACTCTGGAATATGTGTTTGTATGATATGGGTATCAAATGAAAGGTATTAATGAGTATTTAAAAGGGAGTGGGCGTTAGTTCTATAGGTGGACACCGTTTCCAGATATCGCCATAAAGGTAGACCAGGGGTGACTCTAGAATTTGTTTGTACGATTTGGGTATCAAATTAAAGGTATTAATGAGAGTTTTAAAAGGGAGTGGCCCTTAGTTGAATATGTGAAGGCGTTTTCGAGATGTCGACCAAAATATGCACCAGGGTGACCCAGAACATCATCTGTCGGGTACCGCTAATTTATTTATATATGTAATACCACGAACAGTATTCCTGCCAAGATTCCAAGCGCTTTTGATTTCGCCCTGCAGACTTTTTCAACTTCTTCTACTTAATATGTCGTGCCACACCCATTTTGCAAAGTTTTTTTCTACAGTTATATTTTGCGTCAAAATCCAATCCAATCACCATGTTTCATCCCATCATTTTTAGTAATTTTCGATATCGAAAAAGTGGGCGTGGTCATAGTCGGATTTCGGCCATTTTTACACCAATATAAAGTGAGTTCAGATAAGTACGTGAACTGAGTTTAGTAAAGATATATAGATTTTTGCTCAAGTTATCGTGTTAACGGCCGAGCGGAAGGACAGACTGTCGACTGTGTCTAAAAACTGGGCGTGGCTTCAACCGATTTTCCCCATTTTCACAGAAAACAGTTATCGTCATAAAATCTATGCTCCTACCAAATTTCACAGCGATTAGCTAATTTTTGTTCGACTTATGGCATTAAAAGTATTCTAGACATATTAAATGAAAAAGGGCGGAGCCACGCCGATTTTGCTAATTTTTCCTTAGCATACATGTAGTAATAGAAGTAACGTTCCGACCAAATTTCATCATGATATCTTCAACGACTGCCAAATTACAGCTTGCAAAACTTTGAAATTACCTTCTTTTAAAAGTGGGCGGTGCTTCGCACATTGTAAAAAATTTGACAAATTTTATGTTCTACGTCATATGATCAACACACCTACCAAGTTCCATCGCTTTATCCCTATTTGGTAATGAATTATCGCACTTTTTGGGTTTTTCGAAATTTTCGATATCGAAAAAGTGGGCGTGGTTATAGTCCGATTTCGTTCATTTTAAATAGCGATCTGAGATAGTACCCAGGAACCTACGTATCAAATTTCATCAAGATACTTCAAAATTTACTCAAGTTATCGTGTTCACAGACGGACGGATGGACGGACGGACGGACATGGCTAAATGAATTTCTTTTTTCATCCAGATCATTTTGATATATAGAAGTCTATATCTATCTCGATTAATTTATGCCGTTGCGGATTACCGTTATGCGAACAAAGTTAATATACTCTGTGAGCTCTGCTCAGCTGAGTATAAAAAAAACCAATGCCAAATCTAACAATATAATCGCCGTTGGCTTGGCACATAAGTAGATTAACAAGTATTACCCGAATTTCAATAAACTTAAAATGCCACACAAAAGACAATAATTGATTTCGTAGACAGACATGCGATGTGTGTACGTATGTATGTACCTACGTGCTTTCGAAATAACGTTATTTTGCCAATTTTAACATGCGACCTACAAATTAATTACCAAAATATATAACGGGGATGTGGCTCAGATTGTAGAGCGCTCGCTTAGCATGTGAGAGGTACGGGGATCGATGCCCCGCATCTCTAACAAATTTTTTTATTGATAGAAATTTTTTCTTTTTACTTAATTTTTTTTCGTATTAAAGTGGCCTTTTAAATGTTTTTAATATTTACAGTTCTTAATATTCCCATCGGGAGATGATGCAGAATAGTCAACAGACAACACTTTCACTTCGATTTCGGAGTGGGTAGCGCCGGAGCTTGGTGACTGATTCTAAGATCGAATGGCCGAGAAGAGTTTTTCTAAGCTTAAGTCGCTAGGGACCGATTATGTGTTCCCCGTCATGCTATAAGTCTCGAGTTCAGAGATCGTGGAATAGCTTTAAGTAATACTCGATGGGTCCATAAGACTGAATTATGTATCCAACTTTTGAAGGACTGTTAGTGTCCTTTTACTACCAAAGGCAAGGAAATCCGTCATATGTATCCCAAAGCCTACAAACCGATAAGCTTAAGATAATTTATGCTCAAAACTTCTGAGAGCCTGATAGATGTGTATACAGTAAGCTGAATAAAGCACTGTTCACCAAAACACGAAATGGATACACCAAAGGCAAGTCGGTAGGGACAGCACTGTACAGGGTTGTTATAAACATAGAGAAAGTCTCGGAATATAAGTATTACTACTAGAAATTGTAAAAGGAATATTCTTAGAAATTGCCGGGGCTTTCAAAAATGTCGCTAAACATTAGATCATGTAGGGTCTACAGAACATTGAAGTACAACCAGCACTAACCAGTTGGGATATTGTCGCCTCTACCTTGAACGCTGTTCATATACCAACTTATGGCGTATGCAGATGACGTTGCATTGGTAATAAGAGGAAAGTGCTTTCATGGGCATCTAATATCGGGTTTACAGCCAACGCGGAGAAGACGAAGATTGTCTTATTTACTAAAAGGTTTCTGATCTAGGCTTAAGCAAGGAGGTGTGATGCTGCAGTGGAAATCTTTTAAAAAATATCTAGGAAGAGTTCTAAACAGTAACTTGCAGCGGAAGCTCAAAGGGGAGGAGAGTAAAGAAGGTCTCAAACTGATGAGCAGTTGGTTGATAACCAGCGTTCACAGCTGTAATTATAATATTCCGCCCTGCGGCGTTGCCCTGTCCAATGATTTTCTGGCCTCATACAACCCCCTTTGTGCAATGATCTTCCACTAGGTATACTCCTTATACGAGGAGTGTTCAAAATGTATCGCGAATTTTGAATATTCGCGGGTTGCGTATATTCGAATTTCCACATATTTTTTTGGCGTTATGTTGCTGCTCATGTCTCTCGTTTATGCAGACAAGCTCGGCCGTTTTGAATGTTCACTTAATTGTTGGCAGCTGCTTTGCTTGCACGTGTTTTGACTTGTCTTCGCTTTTTACCTATTAAAATAAAAATGAATCAAAGAACCTGTATACGGATGCATTCCGAATGTTGATGTGGCATACGGAGAAGCTACCTTGGATCGAAGCAACGTTTATCGGTGGTACAAATTGCTCTCAGAAGATGGCCGAAAAGATGTGAACGACGAAGAGGTGCCGGACGCACGAGCACTTCTACAGCAGATGAAAAAATTATGGAATGAAGAAAATGATATTGGCGAATAGTCGAATCACCGTTAGAGAAGTTGCTGAGAGCCTAGACATATCGATTGGCTCGTGCCATTCAATTTTTATCAATGATTTGGGCACGATACCTGTCGCCGCGAAATTTCTACCAAAATTGCTTAATTTCGACTCGACTTTTTGGCCAAAAACAACACAATAAGGATGCCGCAGCCACCGTATTCCTCAGATCTGGTCCCCCGTGACTTTTTATTGTTCCCTAATCTGAAGAGGCCCATGAAAGGACGACGCGACGCTACCATTGACGAGATAAAGACTGCATCGAAGGAGGAACTGAACAAGATAAAAAAAATGATTTTTTGAAGTACTTCGAAGATTGGAAAAACTTTTGGCACAAGTGTATAATATCTCATGAGGATTACTTTGAGGGGGAAAAAAGATATTCATAAATAAATAAAAAATTTAAAAAAAAAACACAAAATTCACGATGTTTTTTGAACACACCACGTATTTCAGGGCTTTCTCGATGTTCATTATGACCCTATGCAGTGCCATTTCTATCGACTTGACTTTGTATGCACGTTCTATTTTGGAGAACACTTTTTCTTTCATATTGGTTTTTAGGTACACACAAATCAGCCTCTGATGACTTTTGTGCATAAATTATGTTAAGCTAATGGGTTCGTAGTCTTTGGCATACATATGACAGATCTTCCCCACCATTGGTATAAAAACGACACGAACAGTTCTCCAAGGATGCTGTACATGCTTGAGTCTTATGTACCCATCGAAATTTACTTTAAGTTATTCCACGACCGGTCTACTCGAAATTTGTAGCATGGCTTAGTATATTTCATGTGATCCGGCGATTTAAGCATAGAGAAAGGCTTTACCGCTTATTGCATCTTGATATCGCTCAAAAAGCTCGGCACTATCCGCTCCGTATTCGAAGTTTAAACGCTGTCTGCTGACTCTTCTGAATCATCTCCCGATATGAAATGTGCATCGAAAAGCGAATCAAGCGACTTTTCTCGACTTCGTGGCCATACCCCGTTCTCTTTATTTATTAGCCCCTATTCAATATTTCGTATTGCTTGAACTTTCCTTCAACGCACTACCTCACTGGACCACTCTATTATTATTATTATTGCTACGAATCACTGCGAAATTTGTACATATCTATTGTGCATGACCTTTCAGCCTAATTTTGTATCTGGTTGCTTTTGATGCATCTTTCTTCAGGCTTTGTACTCCATATCACATAGGGATTAAGGGTCACACCCCCTAGATGGGAGAGCCTATGCATAGGCAGAGCGACGCATTCGCAAAGGATGTGAACCGGCGTTTCATCATCCAGCTCACAGAAAAGTCAAAATTGGATATCGGATAGATTTAATATACTTAGGTGATATCGTAGACCACAGTGCCCCGCAAAGTCTCTGGACCATATAATGCTGCTATAGCACCCTGCTTTGCTAGGTAACTTGCATCTTCATTACACTGAAAGAAATGGTGCTAGTAAAATCAACAAATCGGTTCTGTTGTTCTTGACTTAAAGGAGATTCGGTGAAATTGATAGAATTATGGTTAATACAACCGAGTTCTTTGTCAAGCGAACAAATTAGTTTAGTCATTTCAACAGAAGTGAAATTGTTGCTCTTAAGTCAACAAAATTCTGTAAAATTCACAGATTCCTAATCAATCTAACTGTTTTTTTTTGTTAACACAACTGATCTCACTGGTCATTCCAACAGCGATCAACAGTCAATACATGAGCAAATTTCAAAGAGAATTTTACGCTCACTGCGCTCTCTATTTTGTACTTATGTATGCTATGTACTATATGTGTGCACATATTTACGTATGTATATGGCGGGTACCGTGGTGTGATGGTAGCGTGCTCCGCCTACGACACCGAAGACCCTGGGTTCACACCCCGGGCAAAGCAACATACAAATTTTAGAAATAGGTTTTTCAATTAGAAGAAAACTTTCGTTAGCGGGGTCTCCCCTCGGCACTGTTCGGCAAGCACTCCGAGTGTATATCTGCCATGAAAAGATCTCAGTGAAAATTCACCTGTTTGCAAATACCGCAACATAGGTGCTTTCGTACAAAGCTGTCGCAATAACTTTTTTTGTTCATTTTACTAGTAAAACGGTGAAATACGAATCAACGATTTGTGCGCACTTGATTCAACATCTTGTTGCGATGTATAAATATTTACAGAAATTTCGGTTGAATTGACCCGTATTTCGGTTGATTTTACCAGTCTTTTTCTTTCAGTGTACTTTCATGTCCCCGACGTCCGGTAACAAATCCTAACAAAGCCTTGTTTTTGGCTCCCAGGTCAATAAGGATTTCAGTGCAGTCATCCACTAGCTTCGATGTAACTGTGTAGGATTGTAAGGCACGCAGGGCCGTCTGGCTGTCCGACATAATGTAGATGATGTAGATGACATTCTCTACCACAGACTTCTATTGCATGTATTTCTGCCTGAAATATGGTGGGGTAGCATCCCATTGGTATCGATTTCTTGAAGTTCGGCCCATAGATGCCAGTTCCCGTTCTTCCGTCATCGAATATCGATCCATTCGTGAGTCAGACCTCTGAGTCAGGGACATTATAGGGATTCCCTGTTTTCCAGTGGGTCCTGTCCAAAATGGACACTTCAAAGTTCAGTGAGATTCTGAACACTCTATGTACGCACTGAAATTTTTCAATGAGACTCTTTCCGATATTCCAGTAGCTCTTACAGCTGCTCCTCAATTTTGCAATTGAATGCATTAATCAACATTTCATTTCAGCAATTACTTTAAAGACAAATAGCTTTGGTTAAAAACAACTACTACAAAATACGGTAAATCAATAGCAAATATGATTTATGAACTTTTATTATTGGCCACTTTGTCAACAGCGAAAACACGAAAACGTTGCGTATACGCCATGGCGTACATACAATGAACATAGAGCACATCTCGCGCCGAATTCGACGAGTGTGTGCGTCTGTATTGTGTATTATATGTATGTATGAAATCATTAATAAAACAAAAGCGAACGCAGTTATAAACGAAAAATAGCCAGACATCACAAGCAGCAACAAAAACAACAACAACATGAGCAAATAAATTTTAAGAGAATGCAGCGAATTTCAATGGGGAAAATATCGAAAGAAAATGAAGCGAAATTGTGTATATATATTTGACATTTGGGAAATCATATGATTGCCGGCAGCTAAAGCACACCACACATACAAACATACAAACATTTGCACATGCATGTGTGAACACATCTGCTTATATTGGATGTTGTTAAGTAGTATGTACGGCAATAAACTGAAAATGGACAGTACTCAATGACCAATAATGTGGCTCAAAACATTGGCTAACCAACACAGCGCGCACATCAGCCTCCCTCCCCACATAAATGGTGGAAATGAAAAGTAAATAAAATCTTTTTGTGTGTTTATGTGTTGGTAAAGCGTTGAAAGTAACTATAAAACACTTAACTGTTTCAATACAAATACAGAAATAAAAATATACAAATAAAATGATATAAAAAGTTCACGCTACGTCAGCAGCATTGCATTTGCCTTGCAAAAGCAATAATCGTTGGTGTAGCATCAGTTGTACGGGCAATTCATAGCTGTCATTTCTGTGGTTGAATCGAATATGTTGGCTCGTTTGCTGTGAAATTGTTTATGTTTGTTTGTTGGCAATAATACAGTTACTATGTTGACATTCATATTCTTACATATGTGTGTGTATGCACAAAGTATATGAGATTGTTGCCAATTGTTTTTTTCTATGCAATTCGCACAGTTGTCAACACATTGACCACACTTGCCATAGGACGATAGGCATTTAGTTGCTTTTGTTGCTATTTTACTGGTTTTTGTTCGTCATATAAACACAACCGCAGCTGACATCAAAAATTGTCTAACATAGCACAAACATTTGTGTAGTAGAGGCAACGCGTATGTTGGTATATTTGCCTGCATGTTGTGATTCTAGTGAGAATAGCAAATGCTAGTTATATTGAATTTTTTTTCATGTTCTTGAAGTGACCTTTATTTCCAGATTTGAATCATCATATATACATACAAAAGTGCACCTTAGTTTTTTAATTTAAACCATACTGGTCGAAACTCAACCACTACAGACGTCACTATACTTTTGCTTTCTTCTACCGTCCTTTCCTTTGACATCCATTCCTTTCATTGTATTTTGTTTTGTTTTTTTATTTTATTTTATTCTTTTATTATTTTATTTTATTTCATTTCATTTCGTTTCATTTCTTTTCCTTTTATTTCATTTCTTTTCATTTTTATTTTATTTTGTTTTTTTTTTTTTTTAATTTTATTTTAACAATTCTTTTTGTTTATCAGCCTTTGATAAAGGATTTCAAGTTCGACTCGAGCTCAAGGCCTAAGACAATAATTCTAAAGATAATTATTGGTTGTTCTTTTTATTTTCTATAATCGACAAATGATTTTTTAATTTTAGATTGAAAGGAAGACAGTTTTTCAAACACCTGCCATAGCTGCACAGATAGGTCCATTTCGAGGGTTGCCAAGCCTTCATCGTCAGCACGCTTGAGGTACACTGCGCTAACCATTTAGCTATACAGAATTGGTTTGTTTGACTGATAAATGGATCTATCAGCGCAGCTATGGCTGGCGTCTGAAGAATTTTCAATTATAGAAAATAAAAACAATAATTATCATAAAGATTATTGTCGTAAGTCTTGATCTGGAACCGAACCTGGAACCTGTTATTTTTAAAATTTTATTTTAGGTTATTTTATTTTGTTTTTATTGTTTAATTTTTATTTCATTAATTTTTAATTATATTTTATTCCATTTCACTGAATTGAGATCATTTTTTAAATCAATTCATTTTATTTCATTTCAATTTCTTTTGATTTTATTTTAGTTTATTTGATTTTACGTAATTCACGTTTTTAATATCTATATATCAATACGCTAACAAAATTTCCATACAAACAATTGACAGGCGGTTTCGCATAGTTAGCATACGTAAAATCATATAAAAGTGGTATTAATCGATTAGTATAGATCAGCCGCAGTGCATAGACCGATTTTTGTTAAGAAATATTACTCTATTTGTCTATAATTAATAGAAACATTTTTTTGTAAATCCAACAATCTCTCCAAATTTGGATATTTACTTTCTTGCACAAAAGCGCGCCATCTTTGGACAAATTATGTAAGTGCTCTAAGCCACAAACCTACATAAGCGTGAAAGATTAAAACATGGTTTCCCATTGTTGCAACTTACCTATAATAGCCTCTACCAAAATCCTAAATAATTGTTCCAAATTTGTAGCGTACCAAAAAATCTTAAATAGAATTAATTTCTGACCTGCCCATTTTTGTGTCAAATTTCACTTACACGTAAATACATAAGTCTTTATTTAACAGATTCTTTGTTTTTTATTTTAGTTGTTTACAAAAAAACATGAAATCGCAAATAATGAGTTAATTTTTGTTGAAACTAACTAATTTATTTATTACAATTAATGGCAAATTTGCCCCAAAATGCTTTTGCATTTGCAGATTTAATACTCATTTTAGATAAAGTACGTCTTATACTGAACAAAAAAAAAAAAAGGTCCAAAAATATAACATTACATTTTTTATATTGTTTTTCATGCTAATTTATTTTGTTATATATTCTTTTATTTCAACTTAGGTTATTATTATTTAAATGCAACTTGACTGAATCGGAAAATTTCACGTTGTATATTAAATGAAAAAAAAAAAACGTCCCAAAAACGTTTTTGATTTTAGGGCAAAACGGCAACCGGCATCATGGCGGCCGTATTGTGTAGGCAGTATATTACCCACTATCTACATATAAAAACGCTAACAAAATTTCCATACAAACAATTGACAGGCGATTTCGCATAGTTAGCATACGTAAAATCATATAAAAGTGATATGAATCGATTCGTATAGATCAGCCGCTGTGTATAGGCCTATTTTTGTTAACAAATATTACTCTATTTGTTTATAATTAATAGAAAAAGTTTTTTGTAAATCCAACAATTTCTCCAAATATCGATATTTACTTTCTTGCACAAAACCGCGCCATCTTTGGACAAATTATGTAAGTGCTCTATCCGAAGATTAGAATCTTCATATTTCCACAATGATCACACTAAAACCCGGAAAAAAGTCTAAGTGCACTTATTGCGTTTTTATATGGAACTGTTTGTTCACTTCACTTAATTTCAAGTAATTTCACCATAATTCTGTGTAAATTTCATTTGATTTTACATATTTTTTTAAATTTTTATTTAAGGAGCACCATACCAAAACGTTACAATTGCATGTGAAAAGTTTGTAGAAAATTTAAGAAAATACAATCAAAAAGTACAAAGTCTTAGATAAAATTCAAAATTTTACAGAAAAATTTAAGTAGGTTAGACCAGTCTGCTATATTTCCAACACTTGATGCATAGACTGAGTTGAAAAAAATACACGTTTGTCGAATTTCGACCACAGGCGATACTAGTATTTTTTATTATATTTGATTTTAGTTTATTATTTATTTAATTTAATTTTATTTCGTTTTTTTTTATTTATTTTTTTTTGTTTTATATTACTTTATCATATTTTATTTATTTTAGTTTAATTTAATTTTATTATATTTAACTCTATCTTATTTTATGATTTATTTTGAAATTATTTTATTTTGTTTTTTTTTAACTTATACAATTTAATTTATCTCAATTAATTTAGTTTAGTTTATTTTAGATTAATTTAATTAAATTTAATTTAATTTAATTTTTTTTATTTTGATTAATTTTATTTTATTTCAGTGAATTTAATTTAATTTTATTTTATTTCATTGCATTTAATTTTATTTAATTTTATTTTAACTTATTTCGTTTTACTTTTTTATCTTATTTTATTTTATTTTTTTTTTTTGTGTTAGTTTAATTTAATTTAATTTATTTTTTTTTTCTTTACTGATGGCATATTTATAAAATAATACAGAAGTTTTCTCGAAAATATACATTATTTTATTTTACAAGTCGCTAGATTTAGCTAGAATGCTTCGCAAGATGAATATAACATTTATTTTCTGTTTACATTCATTTCAAATTTAACTGACCCATCTTTTGACTTCATCTGCAGAAGAAGACGACTTCAGATTGTTGTGGAAATATCGACCAAATGAATATAAATTATTATAAACAGAAAAAAAAGTTTCATCCATCTTGTGAAGTTTTCTAGCTAAACAAATCAAGCAATTCTTTTCATTTTGTTTTACTTCATTCTATATCATTTTTTTGTCATTTTATTTAATATTTCTATTTATTTTATTTTATTTTATTTTATTATACATTTCTTTTATTTAAATTTTTTATTTTATTTAAATTTGTACTCTTGTTTGCTTTATTTTTATTTACATTATTGTATTTTATTTTGCTTCGTTTATTTTCTATTTATTTAATTTTTTGTTTTTATATTATTTTAGTCCTATTTAATATGTTTTGTTTTGCTTTATTTCATTTTCTTGTATTATTTTTCCTGAATAAAGAAGAATAATTGCTATACCTATTCCTATTCTGTTCCTTTTCGTATTTCTACACTTATTCACATTCCTTATTCTATTGCAATATCTATTATAATTACTATTCCCATTTCTATTCCTATAGCTATTCATATATATATTCGTATTCGTATTCTTATTTTCATTCCTATTCCTTTTCAAATTCCTAGTCCTATACTATTCCTATTCTTATTTCTATTCCTGTTCCTATTTTTATTTCTACACCAACTGCAATTCCCATTACTATTCTTATTTCTATTCCTATCCCTATTCCCGTTTATACGCCCATTCCCATTCCTATTCTTAATCTTATTTCTATTCCTCTTCCAATCCATTCTCCTATTTCTATTTCTATTTTTATTTTAATTTTTTGATTCTTATTCACATTTTTATTTTTATATTATTTCTACACATATTACTATTCCTATTGTCAGGGCCGTAGAGTGAAAATCCGGGCCCGGGACTAAACAATTTACGGCCCTATAAAAAATCCACTAATACATTTGATTAATTTGAATTATAGACGTCTCATTCATGAATCATTATTGATGGATTACATAAAAGAAAAATGTTTGCCACATTAACTAAATGATTTTTGGACGGAGAGCTGAAAATAAAATTAACACAGGTTATTTACTATTTATACAGGATTATTTTAACATCTATATGGCACTACTTTATTTTTTCTGTATTTTTCTTGTATTTTCTCTTATATTTTTTGTGGCCCTCCCTCCTAATACAGTTTCAGTACTGGTGTAACTAACGAAATACAAGAAAAATACAATCTAGTTTATTAAAAATAAACGAGCCATTTTCTATTTCGATAAGTTTTTTTTTTACTTTCGGCCGTTTTTGTTTTATTTTTTCTGACAAATGAAAATTTCGTTTTTAGTTTGAAAATTTCGTACATAAAAAGACAACTAAAATCAACTTTCTTGAGAAAAAAGTGAACCATCAGAGACCGAAATCATTATCCCTGTTATTTGCATTGTTTTTATTGTTAAAAATTTTAATTAAAAATAAACTTTAAAACATAAACAAAAACATGTCAAACTCACAAATTTTGAGTGGAATAGTGGTCTCGTTTTCTCATGGTAGAAATTGTTTTTGTATTTTGAAGTTCCGATAAAGTTTCGTCAGTTTTTCTTGTTTGGAATCCACGACAAAATAAAGTAGTGTCATATAGGCATAACGTAGAAATAAAATTCTCTTTTAACAGCCACATATTGTTTCAAATAATCTTTTCTAGTTATTTAGTAACATTTTAGTACATTTCTGATAAATATAATGATGATTAAAAATAAAAGTAAACGTAAGGCGGGATAACCTCCGAAGAGATCTAGGGCCGAGCTTCTCATCCAATTTGCGTCGTGCTCCTCTTGATTTTCCCTACAAATTGGCCGGACGGGACCTACATGTTTTATGCCGACTCCGAACGGCATCTGCAAGGCAGATGAATTTTCCTTGAGAGCTTTTCATGGCAGAAATACACCCGGAGCGCTTGCCAAACACTGCCGAGGGGCGACCCCGCTTGGAAAAAATTTTTTCTAATTGTAAAACCTTTTTTTATAAATTTGATGATGATTATAAATTTTAATTATTAAATATAGAAGGTTCGGATATCAAAGAGTGGCTTTTCTTGCTTTTTCCGCTGCAAAATTTTTTATAATATTCAACACAAAGCGTGGAAATTCCTGAAACTCGCTCTAGAAATGAACACGATCTATGAAAGTTTTTGATTCTTGAAATGACAATGAAGGAACGTTCTGCACTAGCTACAGTGACAAGTATAGTGCAAAACATACGTAAAGCAACACAAATGTTGGGGAAAATTGTATACAGATTTTGTACATATGTAGATAGCATTAGCAATTCCAATGGTTGCAGACCTTTATCAAAATTTGGTTCGTAAAAGGAAAACGTCTCGCTCAAATTTCTCATAGCTCCAAATCGTTTCGTAATGCCAGTGATTACAGAATCAACGATCACCAGGGATGTATTGTTTTTAAAATCAGACTCTGAATCATCTGTAATCGTCTCTTTTAAATTATCTTCAGAACGTCTTTTGGCTTTTCTCTTTCGAATATTCGGAAACTTTGGCGAGATATTAAATTGAACAGCAAATTGCATTCGTTTAAAATTGTATCCCATTGGTTCCTGATAAACTTCAAACCAGCTAATAAGGCATCTAGATGTCGCACCTCAACATCTATGGTGGTGTCTATAGCTTGGAGTACGACGCTTCTTTCATTAATGGTAGTCAGTATTTTGAACCAAATTGAGGACAGCAAGATACATTCGAACTTGTTGATGTACTTGAGAATGCCAGTAACATCTCCGTATGCTTGTGCAGTCAAATTTAGCTTAAATAATGCCTTGAGTGCTTGCGTTAACCCTGGAACATGGTTTGAGAATGGGCTGATTGCCTCAATTCTAGCCGACCACCTAGTGTCTGAACGACTGTAAAGGGAGCTCGGTACATTTTTTGGGGGGATGTCCCGTCGTTGTGGACTGCTGCTGAAAATAGTAAAACATTTTTGTACAACTCCGAAGAAATTAATTTCAGCCGTACAACATTCTGCAGCATCAACACTACATAAACTGAGACTGTGGGTTGCACAAGGTGGGTAAACAGCATTCTAGTTTTTATCGATCTAATATAGATTTCCTCACGTGTTTTGCACAAATTTCTATAAACTCGCTTTGAGCCAGCTGCCAAATGAAATATTTATTCTTAAATTTTAAGGAAAAGGACTTTTCAAATTATTTTTCACACTTCACTATAATATTAACCCGAAATGCAGATATTCGTTGCTTTTGAAATTTGGCTTAAAAATTGCACATGGAACAACTAAAAATTCTCCTGAATTAAAAAAAAAATGTCTTAGTACCTATACATCGCGGGCCCCCTCAAAAACCCCGGGCCCGGGGGAATCCCCCATTCCTATTCCAATTTCTATCTCAATTTTTCTATTCTTATTCCTTTTTCTAATTTTATTCGTATTTTATTAAATAAATATTTCAACAAATTGTAAACAAATATCTGAGAGAGCAGCAAATATGTTGCAATATGCAACAGCTACGAAACACATAAAGTAGTAAAATTGCAATGTGAACCCAAGAACAATAACAACAAGAAATTTATTTCCACACAACACAAAAACAAATCGTGTGCGTTTTCGCAGCTTTGTTGCACGAAAAAAATTTTTATGTTGAACAAATTATATTTGTAACTGTATATGTATGTGCATGTGTATGTAGTTGTATATACCGTTATTGTTGTCAAGCTGTGCTATGTTGTTATTCAAATTTTTTTGTTAACATTTTTTGTCATCTTTTGCTGCTTTCACAAAAGCGGAATTTAATATAAGTCATAAATGTGTTGCGTACAATTTTCTTAACGGTACAGCGAAATAAAAGTGAAATTTCGCTAAAAAATTTTGCATCGAGAGTTTTGCACAAACAAACATTTAAGAAAAATATACAATTTAAAACTTAGTTCTGTTTTGTGAGTGAAGTGGGGTATACGCGAGCGAAATGTGACTTCTCATATGACGACAGCCATCATCACAACCAAATTTTTTTCACATTCACCTCTTATCCTGCAATCTCACACCGTAATGCACTAAATTGCTATACAACAGGGGACAAAAATTTACTTGCATCTTTGGATCTTTAAACACAAATAAACACTATTCGTTTGGTAGCCCAATAATAGAATATACTCCCACTCCCTCGCTACTCTTTTCCTACTCCCATCCAAACTCCCATTCCCACGATTAATCCCACTTCCACACCCCCTCATTTCTCTACTCCCATTCTGACTCTTGGTCCAACTTTCACTATCACTCCCAGTGACAATCCTATTGCAACTACCAACCCCACTTCCAATCTCACTCCCACTCCCACTTCTCACCCAAATCTAACTTCCACTCTCACTCCCATTCCCAATGATTCTCCTACCCCAGCTCCCACTCTTACTTCTACAAAAAATTTAGTAATATATAAGAAACGTGCCCGAAAATTCTACCATAAATCCTGGGGAAGACCAAAGGTTTCAAGACCCTCACAAATTCCTGCAGAAATGATGATTTCGACCTGGCAACTAGCATACATAGAGTGCTAAGGTGGTGGAGATAGCACTTCTCCTAACTGCTAACTAGAGAGGAAAAAGACGAACCCGATACTCCAATCACCTATGTATGATGGAAAACGTTGGGGCACCCGTCTTTGACGAAGTCAGAATACCAATATCTCGGTTAGAAAATCACAAGGCGCCAGGTAATGACCGAATACCCGCTGAGCTGTTCAAAAGCGGAGGCGAAGAGTTGGTAAAGAGCCCCCCAACGGGTTAGGGGGCTTAAAATATAGATGCGGTAGGTATGCCTGCCGTATGAGGCGACTAAAATACCAAACTGATTCAAGGGGTTGCGTAACGCAACCTGTTTCATTAACAGGCGAGGTTCTGTCGGCCCCGAACTCCTGATGGATGTAGAGGGTGGGAGGGCGGTTGTGGCTTAGAAGGTTTCATGTGGTCATACCAAATTGTTCCAGAGATGGTCGAACTAGTACCTTTATGGTGCTTGTTACCGGAACGTACAGGATCTGCATCCGACAAAGGACCATCAACATCGATTACACTCCCAAAGGCCTTCGAGGAGTGGCCTTACCGCTACAACAACAACAACAGTTGGTAAGGAGCATAATTCAACTCCTATGCGTATGCCTTCAGGTTGAATTTATGTATGTTCTGCCCAATCCACAAGTAACGTGATCCGGAAAACCGCGCCAATTGCCGCGGAATCAGCCTGCTTAATATAGATTATAAAGTTCTATCTAGCGGTCTATGCGAAACACTGAAGCCCATAGTTAACAAACTGATTGGACCTTTTGAGTGTGGCCTACTATCCACCAGATCTTGATAAATGAATCGACACTCACCATCTTTTCTCCGAATTCAAATCAGCATTAGACAGCGCAAACACAGCAATACCACCAGCGCTGTAAGGATTAATAAGCACACCTCCGAGCCATTTTAGAACGAACAAGGCTTCAGACAAGGCGACTCCCTATCATGCGATAGTGATGGTACAAACTATAATAAGTGCATACAATTACTGTGGAATGCTGATGTCATTGATATTATTGGCCTTAACAAATGCGCTGTGAGTTCCGCTTTCTTTGGACTAGATAAAAAATCAAGCTTATAGGGCCTTGCTGTCACCCAAGAAAGAAGCCGCGCATTCGCAACTTTGCAGCCATGTCACAGTTTACGTATATAACCTCGAGATTGTGTAGGATTTGGGAATCGGCATTAATATAAAAAAAAAAATGCCAACTTAAAAACTAAAAGAAGAATACTTACTTTAATCAGTGCTACTTTGGACTAACTAAGCAACTGAAAGTGTAGTCCTCTCTCGACGAAAAAAACCATGATCTGCCCTGATATATAGCTTGGAATTAAGAACGTTGTCGAGAGAAGATGCGATGGTTCTTTGAGTGTCCGAGAAAAAAGTTCTACGGAAGATTTATGGTCCTAACCGTGATATTGACGATGAGTATCGAAGGACGTATAATGATGAGCTGTATGAGCTTTACGCAGATATAAAGATGCTGCTGCGATAAAAATCCAAAGGGTATGCTGAATAGATCATA
This sequence comes from Eurosta solidaginis, assembly GCF_040869045.1. NCBI lineage: Eukaryota > Metazoa > Arthropoda > Insecta > Diptera > Tephritidae > Eurosta > Eurosta solidaginis. The sequence continues at coordinate 72,642,255 of NC_090319.1, forward strand.
TTATGCGAATGAGTGAAGAAGCTCCAGCCAAGAAAGTATTTCGCTAGGTATTGCAGTTTGAAAGCAGAGGAAGTGGGAGACCTCTACTGAGTAAGGAAAGGTAGGTGGATTCAGACTTGGCCTTTTTTGGTGTTCCTGATTGGCGTCAATTATCGCGAATTAGAGAAAGCTGGCGTAAGTGGTTGCAATATGGCCAAAATCACTAAGGCGGTTATTATTATTATTATTATTATTATTACTACTAGGCGTGCCAGCATTGTGACATTTGTCCAGATCTATTGTGCATGACCTTTTAACCTAATTTTGTATCTGGAGGCTTTCGGTGTATCTAAGTACCTCTTCAGGCTTTTTACTCCATATCACATAGGAATTAAGAGTCACACCACCTAGATGGGAAAGTATCTGCCTAGCCAGAGCGACGCATTCGCAGAGAATATGAACCGGCGTTTCATCCTCCACCTCACAGAAACGATAAATTTGGATAAAGGATAGATTTAAAAATTACTTAGGTGATATCGTAGACCACAGTGTCCCGTATAGTAACCAGTAAGAGTTCTTAAGTCCTCCCTGCTTGCATTAATTAGTTTGGCTGATACTTTCGTTGCCGGAAGTATAAACAGTTTGGCCTGTCTTTGCCCTGGGCAGTCAAAATCCAGTGACGTCTGAATTGTTTAGTTTCCAAGTTACTTATGGTTTCCCTGGTGTGTGATTTTTTAAGTCCACAAAAGGGCCTGAACCATAGAATGCTGCTATAGCACCCTTCTTCGCTAGGTAATCTGCATGTTCATTATCTTCATGTCCCCGATGTCCGGGAACCCCTCCTAACAAAACCTTGTTTTTGGCTCCCAGGTCATTAAGGATTTCAGTGCAGTCATCCACTAGCTTAGATGTAAATGTCTAGGATTGCAAGTCACGCAGGGCCGCCTGGCTGTCCGACATAATGTAGATGCTCTTCGATGTTGAGCCTCTCCGCAGACATTCTCTACCACAGACTTCTATTGCATGGACTTCTGCCTAAAATATGGTGGGGTAGTATCCCATTGGTATCGATTTCTTGAATAAAAAAATAAATAAATGTAAGGCGCGATAACCTCCGAAGAGATCTAAGGCCGAGCTTCTCTTCCAATTTGCGTCGTGCTCCTCTTGATTTTTCCCTACAAATTGGCCGGACGGGACCTACATGTTTTATGCCGACTCCGAACGGCATCTGCAAGGCAGATGAGTTTTCACTGAGAGCTTTTCATGGCAGAAATACAATCGGAGCGCTTGCCAGACACTGCTGTTGATTTCTTGAAGTTCGGCTAATATATGCCAGCTCCTGTTCCTCCGTCATCGAATTTCGATCCATCCGTGAACAAGATCCCTGGGTCATGGTCATTATATGGATTCCCTGTTTTCCAGTGGGTCCTGTCCACAATGGACACTTCAAAGTTTCGTGAGCTTCTGAGCTTAGGGGATATTACGTCACATTACGATGATGATGTTTAGTTATATAATGTTTTGTTAGTTCACTATCAAAACCATCTTATTTATTATAATAGTGTATATATTATTATTATATTAGAGGTCATGCTTAAATTAGATATTAAGAAGTCTTTTTGCCTCGGTAATCTTAAAAGTCCAAAACTCTTATACTATGCGCCCATAAGATAGTGCAACTAAATAATGACTTGCTAAGGCAGAATATCCAAGATCTTAAACACCAGCCATTGAAAATTTACTGAAGCCGAACGACAAAGCGTGTTAGAGCGGAAAGTTATGCCGTTGCGGACATTAAGCACAACAAAAAAAAAAAAAAAAAAAAAAAAAAAAAAAAAAAACGCAAAATTGCATAAATGCAACAATGAAAGTCTCAGGAGTAGCATTGGCGAGCATGCACAAAAATAGGAAGGATGAGGAAAATAAAGCATACACTAAGGCGAAATAAAGTCTTCAATGTAAAATTGCAATTTGAAGAATGCCATGAAGGAAATACAAAAAAAAAAAAAACTGTGAAAGAAAAGAGCCCTTTTTCAACCAGCAAGAAAAAGTTATTAAATCGTAAAAGCGTGAAAAAAAGTTTACAATTGTATACTTCAGCTTAAATAAACCGTTAGAGCTACAGAGCTATTGGAATACAATGTGCAATATTCCGATATCAAAAAAAAAAAAAAACAAGAAACAAAGTTTCGTAAGCTTTTGCGCATTGTAAGCTATAAAAGGTATATTTGATTTTGTTTTTTTTTTTACTTAAACCCACAAACCAACTATGTATTTATCTCATTGAGCAACCGAAATCAACAACAACAGCAACACATACATTTATTTAATGCACTATAAATTGCTTATAACATTCTTTTGTGTGTTGCATTGTGCTTACAACCACAAATAAGCAAATAAAGTCTTTGGAATAGCGAAATGTAAATAGAATAATAGCAATATATCGTAAGAATTTCAATACAGGTCATAGGTTAAGTAGCTGCAACATAATATTTGTTGCCATTGTGTTTGTATGGGCTTTAATGCGTTTACACAAAGCATACTTTGTGGCGCACGAGAAAAAGGTTTGAGAATCGCGGCGTTTATTAAAAGCAATGTTGCATTTGCTATTGCGCGCTTGCTTTATTATTATTTTTGTTTGTTTACAATTGATTATTATTAATTAAATAAATCTAAGTAAGCAATTTATTTTGCTAAGAATATGATAGAGGGTGTAGCATTGTTGTTGTTATGGTATTAACAATAGGTGCGACCACTCACACACTCTTTTCAAAGTCCTTTAACGGGAGTTCAAGGATGAGGTGCTATGAAGAAGATACGCAGTTTCAACAGCGTTGGACCATAGGGAAGCATATCGTAAGTATCAAACGACCAGTCCAAAGTCATTTTCTGTCACCATTTTGATAATCAGCCAGTATTTTATATTTAATTTTCCAAACATAAAAAGTAATTTCATAATTGTTTCTTTAAATATCACTGAAGAATTAATTGTCCAATATCTCATGGCAACCATTATCTAATACACAGAATCATTTAAATTATTAAAAATTAATTTACTCTGTTAGGATTCAGTGCTTGAATTCAGTAAATGAATTATCGTGGAATATAAATCCCAATTTCATCGTTGCGTTGAACACAACGTTTCCCAGACTGCGCTGCTTATATACTCTCATTTGCCACGCTCGCCTTTTTCTATTAGGGACTAAGCTTCTTGCGAACAGCTTTCTCGACTAGTTGCTTTTTAACCTATCTCATAGCGCTGCATCTCATATTGACTGTTGTCTTCGATGTATATATGTGAGTACTGTCGTCTGTGCTGTTTGTTGTTGTCGTCTACTCTTTTAGCTGCTGTGTACATTCAGCTGTGCAGAATTTATTTACTACCAGCGTAATGATGTGTTCGAATTGCTAATAACCGCCACATGATGAACATTTCTCAGTTATATTTTATTATTCTTATGGTTTTCTCTTGAAGTTTACATTAGGTTCAAAATATACCAATAAGAAGCCTATCACAAAGCAGATAATGAAAATGAAATTTACTAAATTTTTTGATCTGACTCCATTACATAAAACAAATCTGCAGTAAAAACTCTAAGCAGTTTATCGATTTTCATAAAACATAAAAAGCTTAGCATCAAAAGGAATAACTTATTTATATATGAAAAGTCACTTTTATCTGCAGAAACCCATTTACCCTTTGGCAATGAGACTGAATGAAGTACTACGAAAATTATTTCGTTTTCTGCATTACAATTAATCACAGTGCTTAAATTTTTTTTGCTTTTTGTTATTACACACATTCGTGCCTCATAATCAAGTGCTAGTCATAAATGTGTTCACTGCGTAAGAAGAGTATATCGCTTATACAAACTCATAAACCTATTCTAACACATAAACTTTTATGGAAAGTGTTATATTATTTTTGTGGGAATATTATTCTTTCTTGCATATTTTCATCTATAAAGCATAAGTAGTTTTACTAATGTATCATCATGTATAGAATCTCGTATATCCAAATATCCCATACAATTTTTCGATATTAGAAAAAGGTATGAAGCCGCATTCGACTTCAAGTTTACACACTTGCTCTATATACATAGATATAATTTCATATTTGACCCTTTTATCAATACTATCGCCCAGTGGTTGAAATTAACCACAGGAAAGGAAAGGGCAGGAAAGGAAAGGAAGGAAAATCAATGGAAGGGAAATGAAAATAAAAGAAATATAATTTGTCATTTTAATATAATAATAGGAACATTCGATGGGTAATATAATATCACGGATATTAGCATCACTAAGCTATACCATCACTAGGGCGATGCTCAGGCCATGCTAAGCGATATTTACGTCAATAATCAAATCATGTATACACATATATAAGGCAGCCGAGGGATATCACACACAGGTGCATTTACTTATACGCCTATGTATGCGCGAGAGACTGTAAACTACAAACATTCACATCAATAATTCAATCATTATGTATCTAATTAAACGAATAAATAATTGCGTCTACACATATGTACCATGTACGAATACGAGCAGTGGAGAGTCAATGCGCTAACACCTGCATATATCTGAGAAGTTTGAGAGCTACTGGACTAGTAGATTCTGGAGGCGCCTAAAAGGTGTATAAAATTGTGCATTTGTAGTTATAGCTGAGAGCTCATAGACAATGCTAGTAGATTCTAGAAAAATCCGAACGAGGAAACCAAAGAGTATAAAAGGCAACAGATGTAGAGGCGCTGTAATTCAGTTTGAGTTGAGCTATCAATCAGTTTGATTAAGCACGCGACCTGGCGGCCAATAGTAGAGTTTCATTTGAGTTATTAATCAGTTTGGTTATTAAGCCAGCGAGTAGCAAAGTATAAGTGTAATTGTGAAGTACTTTAATAAAGGCCATTTTTCCATTGTTCAATATTGGAGTTATTTATTCAACAGTTTAGTGATTCAAACTTAGCGGAGGATTGCAAATAAGAGGATTTGCAAGTAAATTCGTTACAATTGGTGTCAGAAGAGGAATTGCTGAATAAATTCCGAAGATTGAGAATACAACTTGGACATGGCAAAGTTGAGTGAATTGAGGATCCAGCAACTGAAAAAGGAGTTGGGAACCGTGGATTGAATACAGCCGGCAATAAGATCGAACTTCAAGCACGGCTACGAGAGGTAATGGAGTCGCAAGGAATTGATGTGGACGAGTATGTCTTTAATCCTGATGGGGACGAGACAACAACAAAAATTTAAGAGAAAAACGAAACATCGCAGGCAGTTACGAGCACAGACTTGAACATGATTTTGGCTGCCATATCTGCACAAACATCGACAGTAACATCAATGTCGTCGCAAATGTCATCTCAACTGGAAGAACAGAAGACGCGTATGTCAGAAATGTCGACACAGATAACATCCAAGATGGAAACACAGCTCGAAGAACAGAAGACATATATGGCATCCCAACTGGAATCGCAGGAGACACGCATAACATCAAAGATGGAAGAACAAGAGGAGCGCTTATCATTGCAGGTGGCACAAATGTCTTCACAGTTAGAAGCACAGGAAGCAAGGGTAACGTCAAAGCTGGAAGCACAGGATGCAAAAATCGCTCAATTTCAGGCAGAAGTCGATGATTTGAAGGGTCGTATGGAGCAGTTACAATTAAATCGTCCAGCAGTTTCAGCGAGTAATCCAAAGGTAAAAACACCATCCTTTGATGGTTCTGTTCCTTTCCAGGTCTTTAAGCTACAGTTTGAGAAGACCGCAGCAGTGAACAACTGGAATGTGGAAGATAAAGTTGCCGCACTCTTCGTGGCATTGAAAGGACCAGCTGCCGAAATCTTACAGACTATTCCAGAGTACGAACGGAACAGTTATGACGCATTGATGGCTGCTGTAGAACGGCGATACGGAAGCGAACACAGGAAACAGATATTTCGAATAGAATTGCAAAACCGCTACCAAAAAGCTAACGAGACTTTGCAGGAGTTTGCTTCGGACATTGAAAGATTGGCTCATCTTGCAAATGCGGATGCACCCGTGGAATACACGGAAAGATTGAAGATTCAGAGCTTTATAAATGGCATACAGGACGTCGAAACGAAGCGAGCCACATACGCCAACCCAAAGCAAACATTTTCTGAAACGGTATCCCATGCATTGACTCAGGAAACGGCGTCATTATTGAGTAAACCAGCATACAAAGCTCATCGTGTGGAAGTAGAAAGGCTAGAGTGGGTAGGTACAATTTTGGAAGCTCTGAAGGGATCACAACAGAAAAATGCTGGAGTTATGAAATGTTTCAAGTGCGGTAACCCAGGTCACATTGCACGTCATTGCAGTAGCAATTCCAATAGTTCCAACAATGTGGGTGGTCGTAAACGCAGAGCAGAAGGAGATGAGCAAATCTCCAAGATAAATCAATCGTTAAACTAACGCGAGTCAGCAGCAAGGAGCGACAGCTGACTCCCTCAATTGAATGCCCCATAATCTCTATCTCACAAATTGGAAGAAGGTCGAGCAATCTTACTGTCGGAGGACATGTGGATGGAAAGGAACGTTTACTGACTGTAGATACGAGTGCATCTCATTCCATCATTCGAGCGGATTTAGTCAACAAGAAGATAAGATCATTGCATGGAGCATGATTACGTACAGCCACGGGAGAGGACACCCAGGTAATTGGAGAAGTAGAATGTGAAGCAGCAATTGGGAACGTCACGGTACTTCACAATTTTATAGTGGCAGGTATTGTTGATGAAATCATAATTGGAGTGGACTTCTTAATCAACCAAGGCATCAAGATCGATATGCAAAGCAAGACGATGCGATATAAGAACATGGGCACGTCGGCTACGAGAGAGGCTACAGCAGTAAACGAGTGCTGGTGGAAGAGAGTCAGCAAATACCACCAAAATCAGAAGCAGTCATCTGGGCAAAGGTTGATGGAGATTGTGGGACAAACAAATTGTGGGTTGTCGAAGCAGCAAATAAATCAGCACTGAACATACATGTAGGAAAAACCCTGGCTATAACAAAACAAGATGGACGTATTTCGGTAAGAGTACTCGATGAGTTCAAGTCACCATTCAATTTGACCAAAGGAGCTATTTTGGGAAGATGCCACGAGGCCGAAGTAGTTATTAACTGTTAACAACTCCAGGAACACGTTTCATCTAGTAATACTGATCTTTCAAATGATATCACGGCATGGACGCATGGACTAGAGGAAGCCTATCAGAGTAAGGCAAAACAACTGCTCATAAAATACGCGAACATATTTGACCAGGATTGTTCCAAACCAGGCCGCACCAATGTTCTGAAACATCAAATTGACACTGGAGATGCGAGGCCGATCCGTCAAGCTCCACGTAGTGTTCCACTGGCGAAGCGGGAAGTTGTGAGTCAAATCATACAAGAAAAGAGTGACAGCGGCGTCATCGAACAATCAGCTAGTCCATGGAACTCACCGGTAGTACTTGTAAAGAAGAAGGATGGAAAAATGAGGTTTTGCGTGGACTACAGAAAGTTAAATGACATTACGAAAAAGGATAGCTACCCGTTGCCAAGAATTGACGACACTCTGGACTCGCTATCTGGTAAAAAATGGTTTTCCACGCTGAACTTGAAAAGCGGCTACTGGCAAGTGGAGGTAAAGGAGGAAGATAAAGAGAAAACAGCCTTCAGTGTCGGTGATGGTCTTTGGCAATTTACAGTGATGCCTTTTGGACTTTGTAATGCACCAGCTACTTTTGAGAGACTCATGGACCAGGTGCTGAAATATTGGAAAACATGCTTGGTGTACCTGGACGACATCATCGTATTGGGCAAGAATTTTGATGAACATCTTAGGAACTTGGAGGAAGTTTTCCAAAGAATAGCTGGCGCTGGTCTAAAGTTAAGTCCCAAAAAGTGTGCGCTGTTTAAAAAGGAAGTAAGTTATTTGGGTCACAAGGTAACGACAGAGGGCATCTGCACTGCGAACGAAAAGATAGAGGCTGTAAAGGATTGGTCAAGACCACAGAATCTACATGAATTAAGAAGTTTCCTTGGGCTGTGCACATATTACCGCCGATTTGTACCAAATTTTTCCAGCGTAGCCCATAGCCTCCATGAGATTACATGAAAAAATAAAGCTTTTGAATGGAAGAAGGAGCAAGAAGTGGCTTTCCAAACATTGAAGGAGCGTTTGTGCACTGCCCCAATGTTAGCATATCCGGTTTCAGGAGCAACATTTATTCTAGATACAGATGCGAGTGGATATGCTATAGGAGGCGTTTTATCACAACTGGTCGATGGACAGGAGAAGGTAGTTGCATATTACAGCCGTTCGATTGGAAAACCAGAGAGGAACTACTGTGTTACGCGGAGAGAGCTGTTGGCATTGGTAGAGTGCATTAAACATTTTCACAAATACCTCTACGGCCAGTGATTCCGTGTCAGGACAGATCACGCAGCGTTGAAATGGCTTCTGCAGTTCCGTAATCCGGAAGGACAATTGGCATGGTGGATCGAGCGACTACAAAGCTATGACTTTTCCATTGAGCATCGAAAAGGTAGTACCCATGGAAATGCCGATGCAATGTCACGAAGGCCATGTAGTTTGGAATGCAAGCACTGTTCAAAGGCCGAGGCTAAAGAAGACATTATAGATGTCCGGCTAATGACTATAACGTGTACGGATGAATGGGACAAGGAACAACTAAGGAAGTGTCAGCTAGAAGATACAGATCTGTCACATGTTATGCAAGGGCTCGAACGAAACGAAAGACCAAGCAGAGAGGATATGTCAGCAGAGAGTCCCATTGCGAAGTCATATTGGGCACAGTATTGGTCCAAGTGGAGGTCATCTTGGAATCACGAAGACACTCGGGAAAATTAAGCAGAGATTCTATTGGGTTGGTTGCCGTCAGTCGGTCACCGAGTGGATTGCCAAATGCGAGGTATGCAACAGAGCGAAAGGGCCCAAAACCCGAAGTCATGGCCAGATGAAGCAGTATATTTCAGGTGCACCATTTGAAATGATCGCCATGGATGCCGCAGCTCCATTTCCTACTAGCAACCGCGGAAACAAATACGTACTGGTGGTTATGGATTATTTCAGTAAATGGCAAGAAGCAGAAACAGTAGTAGAAGTGGTTAAAAACGAATGGGTTGCAAGGTATGGTGTACCAATGGAGTTACATTCTGACCAAGGCAGGAATTTTGAATCAGCTGTGTTCCAAGAAATGTGCAAGAAGTTGGGCATTCGAAAAACACGGACAACTGCATTGCATCCTCAGTCCGATGGTATGGTGGAACGTTTCAATAGAACATTGGAAGAGCATTTAAGGAAAGTAGTAGACAAGTACCATAAGGCCTGGGATACACACATAGCATTATTCTTGATGGCCTACCGTTCGGCAGTACATGACACAACGGGCCAAACTCCCGCAAAGGCGATTTTTGGCAATGACCTTCGACTGCCAGCTGATTTGAAGTATGGGATAGATGCCGATGCGGAGGGAAATGTCAAGAAATCCACTGGTGTCTCGGAAGAAGAACCGAGAGAGATACACGATCTGGTAAGGCAACGAGCAAAGATTATGAGTGACAAGATGAAAGCGAGGTACGATAAAGCAATTAATTTGGAAGGGTTTCAGGAAGGAGATTTGGTGCTGCTATACAACCCACAACGAAAAAAAGGTTTGTCCCCGAAATTGCAGTGTAACTGGGAAGGCGTATATAAAGTTGTAAAACAGATCAACGATGTAGTATACCGCATACAAACCACTACCAAACCACGAACCAAAATGAAAGTGGTTCATTTGGAGAGATTAGCAGCGTTTAGATCGAGAGATTTGTCTGATCGGCGCTTCTTTCATATACAACTCCTGTATCCTTTCTGTTTCTTCCAAATGGATTGGGTTGTATACCGACGATTCATCGAGTGATGTACCCTCCTTTGCCTTTGTCACCGGGAACCCGGTACAATGCTTCCTTGCATTCCAGGAAACTTATTGATGAAATATTGCCTAACTATCAATATATGTATATATTGATGCGACTGCAGCTTAAGCACGCAAAAGTGGCAACCCTGCTCAAAAATATTTTTATGTACAAACTTACGTGAAATACTTTTTGTTTGATATCCATATAAGTGAGAAAGCTGAGAATGTAGCGCGTTACCTTCGTCAACAGAGTCAATTGTGGTAATTGGTAACACTTCGATACCTTTTCGGTAACAAGACGAGAACGTTGTAATAGAAAAGAAGTAAGGAAGGCTAAGTTCGGGTGTAACCGAACATTACATACTCAGCTGAAAGCTTTGGAGACAAAAAAGGGAAAATCACCATGTAGGAAAGTGAACCTAGGGTAACCCTGGAATGTGTTGGTATGACATGGGTATCAAATGGAAGGTGCTAATGAGTATTTTAAAAGGAAACGATTCTTAGTTCTACAGATATCTACTAGATATCGCCATAAAGGTGGACAAGGGGTGACTCTAGAATGCGTTTGTACGATATGGGTATCAAATTAAAGGTATTAATAAGGGTTTTAAAAGGGAGTCGACTTTAGGTTTATATGTGTAGGCGTTTTCGAGACATCGACCAAAATGTGGACCAGGGTGATCCAGAACATCATCTGTCGGGTACTGTTAATTTATTTATATATGTAATACCACGAACAGTATTCCTGCCAAGATTCCAAGGGCTTTTGATTTCGCCCTGCAGAACTTTTTCATTTTCTTCTACTTAATATTGTAGGTGTCACACCCATTTTACAAAGTTTTTTCTAAAGTTATATTTTGCGTCAATAAGCCATTACCATGTTTAATCCCCTTTTTCATATTTGGTATGGAATTATGGCATTTTTTTCATTTTTCGTAATTTTCGATATGGAAAAAGTGGGTGTGGTCATAGTCGGATTTCGGCCATTTTTTATACCAAGATAAAGCGAGTTGAAGTAAGTACGTGAACTAAGTCTAGTGAAGATATATCGATTTTTGCTCAAGTTATCGTGTTAACGGCCAGCTGTTGTATAAAAACTGGGCGTGGCGTAAACCGATTTCGCCCATTTTCACAGAAAACAGTTATCATCATAGAATCTATGCCGCTACCAAATTTCACAAGGATTGGTAAATTTTGTTCGACTTATGGCATTAAAAGTATTCTAGACAAATTAAATGAAAAAGGGCGGTGCCACCATAGCACTTCTGGGGTTAAATGTTGACATAATTTACTTATATACTGTAAATACATTAAATTTTTTGTTGAAATTTGACTTAAATATTTTTTTTTTAATTGGGAGCGTTCGTGATCCGATTTTGCTAATTTTTATTGGGCTCACATATAGTAATAGGAGTAACGTTCCTGCCAAACTTCATCATGATATCTTCAACGACTGCCAAATTACAGATTGGAAAACTTCTAAATTACATTCTTTTCAAAGTGGGCGGTGCGACGCCCATTGTCAAAAATTTTACAAATTTTCTAGTTTGCGTCATAAGGTCAACCCACCCACCAAGTTTCATCGCTTTATCCGTCTTTGGTAATGAATTATCGCACTTTTTCGGTTTTTCGAAATTTTCGATATCGAAAAAGTGGGCGTGGTTATAGTCCGTTTTTTTCATTTTAAATAGCGATATGAGATGAGAGCTCAGGAACCTACATACCAAATTTCATCATGATACCTCAAAATTTACTCAAGTTATCGTGTTAACGGACGGACGGACGGACGGACATGGCTCAATCAAATTTGTTTTTCGATATTGATGATTTTGATATATGGAAGTCTATATCTATCTCGATTTCTTTATACCTGTATAACAAACCGTTATCCAATTATAGTTAATATACTCTGTGTGCACCTAACTATATGTTGCATTGAGAAACGGGTATAGTTCCCCAGTTCTTCCACACACTTCGGGTGCACATGTTATTTATAGTACGTTGTCTTAGTTCACCTTAGAACAGGCTCCCACGTATACTTGCTGAGGAAAGCATACGGCAAGATGCACCCTCGGTTAAAAATTGGAAACATCTATCACTCAGAGCGGGCTTAGAACCACTAACCGATTTTTCTCCTGCTTTCCTTAAAGACTTCACTTCTTTGTTGCTTAGTAAGCTAGTCGATACAGAGTTTAAACTACATGTGGATCGCGTTCAAGGCTCTACCACACATGGTCTTTACCCTTACTTGGCTCCAGTGAGCGTTACCGTGCGAGAGGTGCTCTCTTGAACCTTAGTGCGAGATATTTCAAGAACGTAACAACTGCAATATGGCCAGTATGTAACCTAGGCGATTATGAAAGTGTCCACCACTTTATCGGTGTTTGCCCAGCCTACAATGATTACCGGTTGGCTAGTTTTCGTCAAAAAGTTTTGGACCTGGCATGTGTGGTAAACATCCTTAATGGTAGAGATTATGCTAATTTGTTTAAGTATCTGCAAACCAGCTTAAAGTATAGAGATCTTATTTTAAATGAATTTTCGTAAGCTCTTTATGTCAAATAAGTTTAGTCAATTATAGTGTGGCACTCAAAAAGTTTGTTACTGCCATAATTTTAATTTATTTTAAACTATTTTTAAGTCCTTAATGTTTATTCATTATCTTACAAATGTATGATCTTTTGAATGGTTGAAAATAAATATACTACTACTACTATACTCTGTGCGCAAAGCACGCTGAGTATAATATAATACTTAAATATAATAAATAATATAAAGCTTTACGATAGTAAATCGATACATTTTCGATCGTACGCTGATAAAAAATTGATAACTTCTGGCTTACATACTGTTAACTTTTCGATAAATAGTCGATAACTCTTCGATAACAAACCGATAACCTTTCGATAACAAAAAACTGTTTCCCCTGATAACAAATCGATACCATTTCAATACAAAATCGATAACTTTTTTAAAAAAAGTCGATGAAATATCGTTAAAACGCCAATAATAAACCATAAAACTCCTATAACAATTAAACAAGTTTTCAATAAGAAACTAATAAATTTTCAATAAAAACAAGTAAGGAACGCTAAGTTCGGATGTAAGTGAACTTCGCATACTCAGATTCCAAATTACGGCTTGCAAAACTTTTAAATTACATTCTTTTAAAAAAGGCAGTGCCACGCCCATTGTCCAAAATTTTACTAATTTTCTTTTCTGCGTCATAAGGTCAACCCACCTACCAAGTTTCATCGCTTTATCCGTCTTTGGTAATGAATTATCGCATTTTTTTTTTGGTTTTTCGAAATTTTCGATATCGAAAAAGTGAGCGTGGTTATAGTCCGATATCGCTCATTTTAAATAGCGATCTGAGACGAGTGCCCAAGAACCTACATACAAAATTGCATTAAGATACCTAAAAATTTACTCAAGTTATTGTGTTTACAGGCAGACATACGGACGGACGGACGGACTTGCCTAAATGAATTCTTTTTTTCACCCAAATCATTTCGATATATAGAGGTCTATATCTATCTCGATTAGTTTATGCCGTTACGGGGTAGCGTTATGCGAACAAAATTAGTATACTCTGTGAGCTCTGTTCAGCTGAGTATAATAATTAGTTTCGCAACCTTGATTATAAGCATCGCTATTATCATCAACACCATTATCAACATTATAAATCTACCAAAATGCTTATCAATAACATTTAACGGCGTTTTCTTTTCCATGAAAAATGTTCCTCTTATGTTGCAATTTCAAATTTTAACTTTTGAATTAGATCATCTGGCGCTCTGTGAATAGCTTTTCTTATTTAATGCGAAAATTTTGTGAATATGCAAACTAATAAGAAAACTGTGAAGTTCCAAACGGGTGATATTAATTTTAGGAAAGAAAACGCCATACGTCAAAGAACTTCGAATGTAGCCAATAACCGATTAAGGCAGTGGTGCTAAGGGCGGACCTCGCTTAGAAAAACTTATTCTAAAATATGTTTGTGAATTTTTGAAATTCTCGATACTTTAACGGCTTATAATATCGTTCACATCACTGAACTGTTGAATGAAGTACTTTAATATTTTGTGTATAAAATGTTTTTTATTAACAGCACTACTATGGTAGTAGATGTTCACAATTAAATGCATACACGTATTTCATTTATAGCGTGTTAAAATCAAACTGGTTAACCATCACTGCTTCACTTTTGTCACCTTAGATGCCTTGATCGCATATTTATCCCAGTGCCTCCCTTAGTTGTTTATTTACTTTTCTTATGTGCTGCTTGTCAATTTTTGCTGTTGTATTTTATGTGTATGTATGAGTAATTTCATCTGTGCTCTTTGTTACTTTGTTCATGTATGAGTAATGTCGTCTGCGCTCTATGGTGCGGTGTACACATGTGTGTAATGTCATCTGCGCCCTAAGCTGCCGTGTTCATGTATGCGTAGCTATTTGCTGTCTCATCTGCTTACATTGCTACTGTGGTTGTGCAGCATTTATTTACTAGAGGCATAGTGATGTATCGAAACTACTAATATTCGCCATAATATTTTGCCATGAAAAGCTCTCAGTGAAAACTCATCTGCCTTGCAGATGACGTTCGGAGTCGGCATAACACATGTAGGTCCCGTCCGGTCAATTTGTAGGGAAAATCAAGAGGAGCACGACGCAAATTTGAAGAGAAGCTCGGCCTTAGATCTCTTCGGAGGTTATCGCACCTTACATTTATTTATTTTTTTTATTTTGATGTGGCTCTTCCCGGATTTGAAGCCCAGGAGATCGGTGTGGTAGGCGCACACGCTACCATCACACCACGGCGGCTACCTTCACCAAGCTAACACTTTCTCCGCGAGTTTTATAACAAAAATCTTATCAAAATGCTGGCTTCATTTATACAAATAAATACAATTCAATGTACTAAATAAAATGTTACAAAACTTTTCAAAGTTCTTGCCTCTCATGAAAATAACATTGATGCAAGTGGCACTACTCCAACAGCGAAATATAAAGTCACAGTTTTGTTGGAAAATGGAAATAAAAAAAATAGAACAATTTCTTACATCTTCGCACTATTGCATATCATTTCTTCTAAGTTTTGTGTCATAATTCTTCGTATTTACCCTCTCTTAGTTACGTTATGTAACAGAAAGTTTATGTCACTACTTTGAATGTTACTTTTCCAACTGAATAAAAATTAATATACTTTGTTTATTATTATTTTCTTGTAACTACTATTTTAAATCGTTCACTTTTATCTGAATATTTTCATGTGTACACATACATACCTACATTCGTACATTTACAGGTGGAAGTGTGGGAAAAGAAGATATAAGTATCATCTTTCCGGTCTTTTCATTTAATGTTTCTGCACTCTACTTGCTTTTCATTCTAATAGAGAACAAGGCCTTGAGGCGTTTTGTGACTTCCTTTTGGTGTGTAGTACGATTTTTCCGAAAGGAAGGAGAATTGTGTCTCATAAACTATGCAAAAGCACACAAAGTTCTTTCTCATATTAGAATTGTATTTATGTGGCTTTATTTTTCCGTTATTGCACTACTGATGACATGGTTTTACTGTTTGATTTAGTTTTTCGTTTTACTCCTTTTTTGGAGAAGAATACATGCTACTGCACTGTGGCATTAACTGGAGTAGCCAGACTTTGGTGGTGAGACCTTGTCGCCAAGTACTATTGCTCACGCATATGGGCCTATGCACCGTGGAAGGAGAAGGATGATGGAGGGAAAGAAGATGTTTTTGGCTCCACGTTCGAAAAGTTCAGTCACTTAAATAACACCCCCTAATTGACTGAGGCTGGTCGCCTTCGCCGGTTTTCGAAACGTGGTCATAGCATAAGCGTAAATATATACATGTTATTGTTATTGTTGTAGCGATAGTGACACTCGCCCGATACCGTGAGGAGTGTTATCGATGCTGAAGGTCCATTGCTGGATGTAGATCCGGTACGTTCCGGCCACAAGAACCATTAAGGTAGTAGCCCGACCATCTCGGGAACGATTTAGTATGACCACATAAAACCTTCTGTGATATGACGCCCTCCCACTCCCTTGATCCATGAGGAACTTGGGATCGCAAGAGCCTCGGGTGTTAAAGAAACGACTTGAAACGGGTAGGTGAGGTTGACAATTGGGTTGGAGAAGGTATATATTGCGCTGGCAATCCCTTGAAAGGGTTGAGCTGCACAACCCCTGAATCAATTTGGTATTTCAGTCGCCTCTTACGACAAGCATACCTGCCGCAAGTATGTATATTCTAAGCCCCTAAGCTGCTGGGGGTAAAAGAATATACATCAAGCTACATGGCTGTACTTCGATCGAAATACATGTAGCCAGATCGACCACGTTGTGATGGACGAACGGCATGCCTCCAGTGTTCTAGATGTACGTACGATTCGAGAACCCAACATCGACACGGATCACTTTTTTGTCGCAGACAAAAAACCGCCGAACTCTGCGCAACTAAGAGCGAGCAACAAAAAAACACAAGGAAAGTTAGACGTCGGAAGGCTGCAATCGCAACACACTGGCAAAGACTTCGCAACTCGACTCCTATACCTACTATATGAGTGTGGTTTTATGCCCGCGGACAACCCATGTAAAAACTTGAACGGCGAGCTGGTAACCGAGTTCTGGGAGAGATTATAAAGGGAACACTTCTTTGTCTTCCTAAATGGAGAGAGCGATGAAACACCGAGGGAAGATGATGAAACCGAGCATGCACCCACTTTCTATGGAATTAATGTTTCCCCAGCCAAATTAGAAGAAATCAAAATAGCAAAAACCCGATTAAAAAATAACAAGGCCGCGGGTGCTGATGAATTGCCTGCGGAGCTATTCAAATATGGCGGCGAGGAGTTGATAAGGCGCATGCATCGGCATCTTTGCCCAGTACAGAAAAAAGAGGATACTTCAAACTGCGCCAAATGTCGCGGAATTAGCTTTCTTAATATCGTTCTGTCAAGTGTGTTGTCCGAAAAAATTTAATCCCACCGTGAATCGGCTGATTGGACCTTATCAATGTGACTTCAGACCTGGTAAATCTACCATCGACCGGATTCGCACTATGCGCCTCTGCGTTTCGTTCGAAACTAACGAAGTTTCAGACAGGATGATCCCCTATAGTGCGATTTCTTTAATTTGACGCTGGAGAAAAGTATACTGGCTGCAGAGCTTAAACGCTCTGGAACAATATTCTATAGAAGCGTACAATTACTGGTGTATGCTAATGACATTCATATTATCAGCCTGCATAACTGCGACGTAAGTTCGGCTTACTCCAAACTGTGAAAAGAAGTGGAAAATGGGTTTGATGGCGAAAGAACACAAAACGAATTACCTGTTGTCCATAAACCAAAAAGTCAACGGTTTTGTGCTTCGGAAACCGAGCCACTGTTGGCAGTCATAATTTCGAATAAGTAAAAGACTTCGTTTATTTGGGAACCACTATTAACGCAAACAGCTTTGAAATTCAGCGAACTCAGCGGTTTGCAATGAACGCTCCTTAGGACTAAGTGAGCAACAACTTTTTCGAACGGTGACAGCCAGTACCGAAAAAGATTCAATTTTAACCGGTAGTAATTTTACGCAGACATCCAAATAATCCAGCCAATGAAAACAGAGCGGATACATTGGCTAAGCTTTGTTATGCGAATGAAAGATGATGCTTCCACCAAAAAGTTTTTTTCACGGAAACCGCCAATGGAAGCAGAGAAAGAGGAGAACAACTTCCCTGGGAGTCTATGTAGAGAGCCATTTAAATTCCGTTGATGCTAACAATTGGCGCCAGTTAGTCTGGACTGGAGGGGTTTGTCAGATATCCAAAAACCTTTATATCGGTTGAGCGCCAATTAAGCTAGTAAGGAAGATGACACTTTAAAATTAATAAGTTTGTTTTTTCTTAAAATCTTGCTCTTTTGGAACTGGTATCGACATGGTTCCAAAATTATTTCCGTTTTACACATTAAAAGCCTTTGCCACAGCCAACCATGCAAAAAAAGAAAGGGATAACGCATATAATCTGAGTGGTTGGCAGGCATTCGTAGAAATAAGGAACCAAGTCTGCAAATAAAGAAGGATTTTCAAATTTTACATATCGAAACTTTCTACTCCAACAGAAGAAGTTTACATAATTTTCGGTTATTAAGGATTCTTCTATTTCTTATTAAAGTCAATATAATATCGACTATATTTACTAGACTTATGCAACTGCATTTCAACTAAGAACACAAAGCCGCAACAAAATCCGCAAGTCATATGCTGACAGCACATCGGAAAAGATATAGAAACACCACTCGCGAGATACGAAGCAAATGGTCACGCGTGACACATTGTCGTGCATAGAATGCATATTTGCCCAATCTATGTGACGAGGTTTTTAAGTACGATATAATTTACATAGTGATGCGGTAATGCTTCATCTTAAATACCCTAATGCAGAGTGGGAATGAGAGTGAGAGTGAAAGTGAGAGGGAGAATTCGAATGAGAAAGGAGCGGAGATAAAAGCAATAAGGAAAGGACAGTAATAAAAAAGGAAATGGAAGAAAAGGTGGTAGAGCTGTAGTCTATTCGATAACTTTTCAAATACAGATTTAATATAAAGAAGTAAGGGTGTTTAAGTTCGGGTGTAACCAAACATTATGTGCTCAGCGTGAGTTTCAATTGTACAGTTCATTTCAGATAGATTACTTTTCTAATCCTATATAAAAGTCGGCATATTTTATATAAAAGTAAGGGTTGTCCTTAACCGATCCCGTCCATTTTTAGTAGAAATATTTTCCGCTATAAAGAAGGTATGTATTCCCAATTTTATTAAAACATATTAATTTTTCCTCGAATTAAGGCTCCCAAAACATTAAAAATTGCTTAGTCATGAAAGTGGTTAAATTTTTGCCACTTGGGAAAGAAATAACATTGATAAAGGCTCTTTCTTGCAAAGATATAGCTTATTTTACGACTATTTAAAAAATCTCTAATATAAAAGGGGGCATGGTCTTTACGTGATTTCGTAAATTTTTCATTGAAGCATGGTAAAGGCAAACTCTCTGTTGAATTTTGATATGATAAGTTTAGCGGTTTTTGATTTATGATTAAAAATATTTGTAAAATTGGTTTAATCACCAGTGGGCGGTGCCACGCCCATTTTTATCAAGGGTCTCAATATCAGGTCCACACATCAAATTTCAACATTCTAGGTGCTGCATTATTTATTAAATAATCAGGTTTTTTGTGTTTTCCAAAATGTTATAGAAACAAAAATTGGGCGTGGTTATCGTCCGATTTCGCTCATTTTAAATAGCGATGGGAGATGAGTGCCAACTCAAGTTATCGTCATCACAGACAGACGGACGGACGAACATGGCTAAATCAATTGCTTTTTTAATCCCCGGAATTTGGTATATGAAAGCCTATATTTATCTCGATTCGTGTATGCCGCTACGACCAACCGTTATATTACCAAAGTTAATTGATATGTATTAATGCATTTTGGCAACCCTGGCATCATCTTGTTTTATTACATTACCACAAGAACGCATAATATTTTTTCTTGCTTATCACTGTCATACTACCATCTACATATGTTTACATACTTGTGAAATAAAATACTGTACCGAATATTAGCAACACTAAGGGATACTATCATCTATAAGGCGATGCTAAGCAGTGACTTGTATGCACATCAATAGATAAATCGTTATGTCTACACATATGTACGTACACGCAGCGGAGAAGAGACGCACAAACACATGCAGATATCTTATCTCAAAAGTATGCAATTATTATTGTGGAAGTGTCGCTCACAAATACACGCGCATATGAGAAGCTATACACGTGCATCTGTAGTTATAATTATATAGCAGTAACTAAGTAAATTCTGGAAGCGCCTAGAAGATGCAACGAGGAGATCACAGAGTATAAAAGGCGGCAACAGTAAGGGCGCTACAATCAGTTTGATTTAAGACGCTATCTGGTGAGCAATAGTAGTGTTATTTTGAAAGTAGTCTAATAAAGGATTTTGCATTATTGAATATTGGAGTTATTTATTCAACAGTTTAGTGATTCGAACATTAGCAGAAGGTTGCAAATAAGGGGAATTGCAGTAAATTCGTTACAATACATTGCATTGCTAACTGAAGATCAAAGTCGTGAAGTCATCACATTAATATGCTCTGTGTGCAAAGCACATGGTAGAGTTCATATTAGCGAAATCACATGGAAACTCAAGGCAAACTCGTTAACTACATAAAAGTTGAAGTTTCTGAGCATATACACAATTTTTGTGCACGCTAGTGCTCGAAAAGTTGTACATACTGCTGTTTGTTTTGTTGGAGCCAGAGCAAACATGAGAAACTACGTGATTTTTGTTACTAATACACAAAGTGTTTACAAAAACAAAGCACGTGTTAAGGTAATTATGCTTAAGTTGAAATTTGCTTCTTTTTTTGGGGTTTTGTTGATTGTAACATCTTTGTAAATTATTTGGCTAGATTTATATGAAATAATAAAATGCGAACAAAGTAAAAAAAAAAAATAATTAAAATAACATATAACCAAATTAAACAAAATAGAAATTTAACAAGTAAGGAAGGTTAAGTTCGGGTGTAAATGAACATTACATACTCAGTTTAGAGCTATGGTGACAACATAAGGGAAAATAACCATGTAAGAAAATGAACCGAGGGAAACCCTGGAATGTGTTTGTATGACATGTGTATCAAATGAAAGGCATTAAAGAGTTTTTTATGAGGGAGTGGGCCATAGTTCTATAGGTGGACGCCATTTAGGGATATCGGCATAAAGGTGGATCAGGGTTGACTCTAGAATGCGTTTGTACAATATGGGTATCAAAAGAAAGGTTTAATGAGTATTTTAAAAGGGAGTGGGCCTTAGTTCTATAGGTGGACGCCGTTTCGAAATATCGCTATAAAAGCGGACCAGGGGTGACTCTAGAATGTGTTTGTACGATATGGGTATCAAATTAAAGGTATTAATGAGGGTTTTAAAAGGGAGTGGTGGTAGTTGTATAGGTGGTCGCCTTTTCGAGATATCGCCATAAAGGTGAACCAGGGGTGACCCTAGAATTTGTTTGTACAATATGGGTATCAAAAAAAAAAGCTTCTAATGAGTATTTTAAGAGGGAGTGACCCTTAGTTCCATAGGTGGACGCCGTTTCGAGATATCGCCATAAAGGTGGACCAGGAGTGACCCTAGAATTTGTTTGTACGATGTGGGTATCAAATTAAAGGTATTAATGAGGGTTTTAAAAGGGAGCGGTGGTCGCTTTTTTGAGATATCGCCATAAAGGTGGACCAGGGGTGACTCTAGAATACGTTTGTACAATATGGGTATCAAACGAAAGGTGTTAATGAGTATTTTAAAAGGAGTGGGCCTTAGTTCTATAGGTGGACGCCTTTTCGAGGTATCGGAATAAAGGTGGACCAGGGTGACTCTAGACTTTGTTTGTACGATATGGGTATCAAATGAAAGGTGTTAATGAGTATTTTAAAAGGGCGTGGGGCTTAGTTCTATAGGTGAACACCTTTTCGAGATATCGCCATAAAGGTGGACCAGGGGTGACTCTGGAATGTGTTTGTACGATATTGGTATCAAATTAAAGATATTAATGAGAGTTTTAAAAGGGAGTGGTGGTAGTTGTATATGTGAAGGCGTTTTCCAGATATCGACCAAAATGTGGACCAGGGTGACCCAGAACATCATCTGTTTGATACCGCTAATTTATTTATATATGTAATACCTGCCAAGATTTCAAGGGTTTTTTATTTCGCCCTGCAGAACTTTTTCATTTTCTTCTACTTAATATGGTAGGTGTCACAACCATTTTACAAAGTTTTTGCTAGAGTTATATTTCGCGTCAATAAACCAATCCAGTTACCATGTTTCATCCCTTTTTTCGTATTTGGTATAGAATTATGGCATTTTTTTAATTTTTCGTAATTTTCGATATCGAAAAATTGGGCGTGGTCATAGTCGGATTTCGTTCATTTTTTACACCAAGATAAAGCGCGTTCAGATAAGTACGTGAACTAAGTTCAGTAAAGATATGTCGATTTTTGCTCTAGTTATCGTGTTAACGGCCATGCGGAAGGACAGACGGACGACTGTGTATAAAAACTGGGCGTGGCTTCAACCGATTTCTCCCATTTTCATAGAAAACAGTTAGCGTCATAAAATCTATGCCCCTACCAATTTTCAAAAGGATTGGTAAATTTTTGTTCGACTTTTGGCATTAAAAGGATCCTAGACAAATTCGCTGAAAAAGGGCGGAACCACGCCCATTTTGAAATCTTCTTTTATTTTTGTATTTTGTTGCACCATATCATTACTGGAGTTGAATGTTGACATAATTTACTTATATACTGTAAAGATATTAAATTTTTTGTAAAAATTTTACTTTAAAAAAAATTGTTTTTAAAGTGGGCGTGGTCCTTCTCCGATTTTGCGAATTTTTATTAAGCGTACATATAGTAATAGAAGTAACGCTCCTGCCAAATTTCATCATGATATCTTCAATGAATGCTAAATTACAGCTTGCAAAATTTTAAATTACCTTCTTTTAAAAGTGGGCGATGCCACGCCCATTGTCCAAAATTTTACTAATTTTCTATTCTGCGTCACAATTTCAACTCACCTACCAAATTTCATCGCTTTATCTGTCTTTGGTAATGAATTATAGTACTTTTTCGGTTTTTCGAAATTTTCGATATCGAAAAAGTGGGCGTGGTGATAGTCCGATATCGTTCATTTTAAATAGCGATCTGAGATGAGTGCTCAGCAACCGACATACTAAATTTCATCAAGTTACATCAAAATTTACTCAAGTTATCGTGTTAATGGACGGACGGACGGACGGACATGGCACAATCAAATTTTTTTTCGATCTTGATGATTTTGATATATGGAAGTCTATATCTATCTCGATTCCTTTATACCTGTACAACCAACCGTTATCCAATCAAACTTAATATACTCTGTGAGCTCTGCTCAACTGAGTATAAAAATCAAATAAAATAATGTAAAAAAAATTTATGAAATATAATTAAAAAAAATAAAATAACATGAAATCAAATTGAGTAAAATAAAATAAAATAAAATAAAATTAGATGAAATAAAACAAAATGCATTAACATAAGCTAAAATAAAACAAAATATAGTTAAGACATAGGAACAAATAAAATTAAATAAAAACAAGTAATGAAGGCTAAGTTCGGGTGTAACCGAACATTACATACTCAGTTAAGAGCTGTGGAGACAAAGTAAGGGAAATCACTATGTTGTAGAAGGAACCTATGGTAACCCTGGAATGTGTTTGTATGACATGTGTATCAAATGGAAGGTATTAAAGAGTATTTTAAGAGGAAGTGGGCCATAGATCAATAGATGGACGCCATTTAGGGATATCGCCATAAAGGTGGACCAGGGGTGACTCTAGAATTTATTTTGTACGATATGAGTATCAAATGAAAGGTGTTAATGAGTATTTTAAGAGGGCGTGGGCTTTAGTTCTATATGTGGACGTCTTTTCGAGATATCGCCATAAAGGTGGACCAGGGGTGACTCTAGAATTTATTTTGTACGATATGAGTATCAAATGAAAGGTGTTAATGAGTATTTTAAGAGGGCGTGGGCTTTAGTTCTATATGTGGACGCCTTTTCGAGATATCGCCATAAACGTGGACCAGGGGTGACTCTAGAATGCATTTGTACAATATGGGTTTCAAACGAAAAGTGTAATAAGTGTTTTAAAAGGGAGTGGGCCTTTGTTCTATGGGTGGACGCCTTTTCGGGATATCGCCATAAACGTGGACCAGGGGTGACTCTAGAATGCGTTTATACAATATGGGTATCAAATGAAAGGTGCTAATGAGTATTTTGAAAGGGTGTGGGCCTTAGTTCTATAGGTGGACGCCTTTTCGAGATATCGACATGAAGGTGGACCAGGGGTGACTCTAGAATTTTTGTGTACGATATGGGTATCAAATGAAATGTGCTAATGAGTATTTTAAAAAGGCGTGGGCCTTAGTTCTATAGGTGGACCCCTTTTCGAGATATCGACATGAAGGTGGACCAGGGGTGACTCTAGAATTTGTTTGTACGATATGGGTATCAAATGAAAGGTGTTAATGAGTATTTTAAAAAGGAGTGGGCCTTAGTTCTCTATGTGGACGCCTTTTCGAGATATCGCCATAAACGTGGACCAGGGGTGACTCTAGAATGTGTTTGTATGATATGGGTATCAAATTAAAGGTATTAATGATGGTTTTAAAAGGGAGTGGCCCTTAGTTGTATATGTGAAGGCGTTTTCAAGATATCTACCAAAATGTGGACCAGGGTGATCCAGAACATCATCTGTCGGGTACCGCTAATTTATTTATATATGTAATACCACGTACAGTATTCCTTCCAAGATTCCAAGGGCTTTTGATTTCGCCTTGCAAAACTTTTTCATTTTCTTCTACTTAATATGGTAGGTGTCACATCCATTTTACCAAGTTTTTTTCTATAGTTATATTTTGCGTCAATAGACCAATACAATTACCATTTTTTATTCCTTTTTTCGTATTTGGTATATAATTATGGTATTTTTTTCATTTTTCGTAATTTTCGATATCGAAAAAGTGGGCGTGGTCATAGTCGGATTTCGGCCATTTTTTACACCAATACAAAGTGAGTTGAGATCAGTACGTGAACTGAGTTTAGTAAAGATATATCGATTTTTGCTCAAGTTATCGTGTTAACGGCCGAGCGGAAGGACAGACGGTCGACTGTGTATAACAACTGGGCGTGGCTTCAACCGATTTCACCCTTTTTCACAGAAAACAGTTATCGTCCTAGGAGCTAAGCCTCTACCAAATTTCACAAGGATTGGTTAATTTTTGTTCAAATTATGGCATTAATAGCATCCTAGACAAATTAAATGAAAAAGGGCGGAGCCACGCCCATTTTGAAATTTTCTTTTATTTTTGTATTTTGTTGCACCATATCCTTACTGGAGTTGAATGTTGGCATAATTTACTTATATGCTGTAAAGATATTAACTTTTCTTTTAAAATTTGAATTTAAAAAAAATTTTTTTTAAAAGTGGGCGTGGTAATTCTCCGATTTTGCTAATTTTTATTAAGCAGACATAAAGTAATAAGATTAACGTTCCTGCCAAATTCCATCATGATATCTTCAACGACTGCCAAATTACAGCTTGCAAAACTTCTAAATTACCTTCATTTAAAAGTGGGCGGTTCCACTCCCAATGTCCAAACTTTTACTAGTTTTCTGTTCTGCGTCATAAGCTCAACTCACCTACCAAGTTTCATCGCTTAATGCGTATTTGGTAATGAATTATCGCACTTTTTCGATTTTTCGAAATTTTCGATATCGAAAAAGTGGGCGTGGTTATTGTCCGATATCGTTCATTTTAAATAGCGATCTGAGATGAGTGTCCTGAAACCTACATACCAAATTTCATCAAGATACCTCAAAAGTTACTCAAGTTATCGTGTTAACGGACAGACGGACGGACGGACGGACGGACGGACATGGCTCAATCGAATTTTTTTTCGATACTGATGATTTTGATATATGGAAGTCTATATCTATCTCGATTCCTTTATACCTGTACAACCAACCGTTATGCAATCAAAGTTAAGATACTCTGTGAGCTCTGCTCAACTGAGTATAAAAATAAAAAGATTTTTAGTCAACGCGTCAATTATACGTTTTTTTTTTGGGTTTGTCATCGAAAAATTATCGATATGTTATCGATATTTTATGGATTTGTTATTGAAAAGTTGTCGATTTGTTATCAAAAAATTATCGGTTGCTTAGCGAAAAGTTATCGATATATGTTAAAAAAATTTTCAATTAATTTTTGGAAACTAATAGATTTGTGCGGCCACCGTGGTGTGATGGTAGCGTGCTCCGCCTATCACACCGTATGCCCTGGGTTCAACTCCCGGGCAAAGCAACATCAAAATTTTAGAAATAAGATTTTTCAATTAGAAGAAATTTTTCTAAGCGGGGTCGCCCCTCGGCAGTGTCTGGCAAGCGCTCCGATTGTATTTCTGCCATGAAAAGCTCTCAGTGAAAACTCATCTGCCTTGCAGATGCCGTTCGGAGTCGGCGTAAAACATGTAGGTCCCGTCCGGCCAATTTGTAGGGAAAAATCAAGAGGAGCACGACGCAAATTGGAAGAGAAGCTCGGCCTTAGATCTCTTCGGGGGTTATCGCGTCTTACATTTATTTTTTTTAATAGATTTGTAATCGGAGTGTTACCAATTTGTCATATGAAGAAGTTATCGACCTCTCTATCAAAAATTTATCGATTTGCTATCGAAAAAATATCGACTTCTTATCGGATTGGTACCAGTGTGTTATGGGCATGTTATCGATTTGCTAACGACGACGCATCGGCTTGTTATCATACCTCTGAAAATTAAATATAAAATCGATGATAAATGTGAAAACCTTCTACGACAAACCGACATGAAATCCATAAGAAGTCGATGATTTGAGATTACAAACCGATAAAGCGATGATAATTATTCATTATCGATAAGAGGCCGACTATCATAACATATGGGTGGTTTCCAATAATACGCCGACGAAGCTCTCCTTAAAAAGCCCGGAACTATTTGTTTTTAGTAAAGTTAGCTCTGTTGTGGTTTAACTACAACCCCTGGCAGAGCTTTCGTTAACTTAAAAAAATTAGTTGGCAGACGTCTGTATGTTTACATATCGAGTTTCACGAGTACTTAATACTCACGCTTTTTCTTATTTATACACACAGCACTTAAGTTTATGTATTTGTTTAGTACATGCATAAACACACCTCCCAAAAGAGGAAGTTTAATATAACTTTGTTTGCTTTGTTTTCGGTGTAATGGAGCTACACTTGAATTTGGTTGCTTTTGTTATACTCAGCGTGCTTTGCACACAGAGTATATTAACATTGATTGGATAACGGTGGGTTGTACAGGTATAAAGGAATCGAGGTAGATATAGACTTGCATATATCAAAATAATCAGTATCGAAGAAAACTTTGATAGAGCCATGTCCGTTCGACCGTCCGCCCGTCTGTCTGTCCGTCTATCTGTCCGTCCGTCTGTCCCTTAACACGATAACTTGAGTAAATATTGAGATATCTTCACCAAATTTGGTACACGAGCTTACCTGGCCCTAGAATATATTGGTATTGAAAATGAGCGAAATCGGATGATAGCCACGCCCACATTTTATATATATAACATTTTGGAAAACACAAAAAACCTGAATATTTAGTAAATAATACACCTAGAATGTTCAAATTTGAGGTGTTGACTGATACTGAAACTCTTGATAAATATTTGAAAAATTTTTTAAAGTGGGCGTGGCACCGCCCACTTGTGATAAAATTACTTTTACAAATATTATTAATCAAAAATCGTTAAAGCTATCATAACAAAATTCGGCAGAGAGGTTGCCTTTCCTATAAGGAATGCTTTGAAGAAAAATTAACGAAATCGGTTAAGGACCAAGCCCACTTTTATATAAAAGATTTCTAAAAGGGTCGTGGACGAATAAAATAAGCCATATCTTTGCAAAAAGAGCTTTGTATCAATGGTATTTCATTTTCCAAGTGTATTTATAACAATAAATAGGAAAATCTTCAAATTTTAAAAAATGGGCATGGCAGCGCCCCTTTTTTGACTAAGCAATTTTCTATGTTTCGGGAGCCTTAACTCGAAGAAAACTTAACATATCGTAATGAAATTGTATACACATATTTTCCTTATAGCAGAAGATATTTAGTAAAAATGGACGGGATCGGTTAAAGACCACGGCAACTTAGATAGAAAACAAGTTAAAAAGGGTCGTAGACTAGATACATAAGCTATAACTTAGCAAAAAATTATTTTGAATCAATGATATTTCACTTATCAAGTTTTATTGTAAGGGGAAATGGGGAGACATTTCTTTAAACGGGCGGTGCCACGTGTTATGTAGAAAAGTAATTTATCTGAAATGAAATGTACAATTAAAGTTCAGCATGAGTATATAATGTTCGGTTACACCCGAACTTAGACACCTTTACTTGTTTTTATATAACTCGAACGTGTTTTTTATGTGGGTGTACAACATTTTAATAACACTGAATTAGCGGTTAAATGGTTTTTCTTTTAGGGGTATTTACAAAGGAAGAAGCACTAAAAAAAATATATATATATAACGTATCTTCATATCCTCAGACGAGATATTCGCCAAGCTTATCGGGGGAGTGAGCGTGGTAGTGGAAGCGGGAGGGGTGTGGAAGTGGTAGTGGGACTGAGAGTAAGAGCGGGAGTGGAGTAGTAATGGAAGGGAGATAAATGGGAAAAGGGATTGAAAAGAAGAAAATTTTGTGATCAAGTAGAAGAGAATGGAATAGAGAGTGAAGAGGGGAAGGCTGCTCAGTATGGAAGTTCTTGAAGCTAACGCCGACACGAAGTATCAAATTACTAAGCATTTAATTTAACACCGTAATTGATACAAGTAAGTAGGTTCTAATCAAAATTTTCTTTGCGAACTATAGCAAAATACATAAGAGCACTGGTTATTTATTTAACGACGTTATTTATCAAAACAGTGGAATGATAACAAATGATAGTAGAAAGTAATTGACCATCTTCTCGTTGGCTACAATTTCCAATTGCACCAACTACAAATAAACTTCAGCTCCTCCTTGCATATTAAATTCAAATTCGTTTGTAGTAATTCACTATTGTGTTGCAAGTGTATGTGTGCATATATTATCTGAATTTGCATTCTATGCATAAGCAATTCCTTAATTTGTTATTTTGCCAACAAAACTTTCATATTCTGTTCAGCTTCTATCCAAGAAAATTCATGGCATTGCATCCACCTGATACTTTAAGTATAAGCCTAATTTAAAATAGCTTCTCATTTAAGCTCGCAACTTTTGTTTAACTCTATCTATATACATATATTTAGATGTATTTTTAAGCACTTAAATTGTAATTTAGCCATAAAAGCATAGTTGCCCAGCACTTAAAAGCTAAACATAACTAAATACTGCACTAACTAACTTAACTAACTACAAGAGTCACACTCGAGTACTGCAGGCGGTGCTCTACACATACATTTGTTGCTTAGCAGTGACGTGGTATGAATGCAGATGCGATAGCGTGGGATTGGGGTTGTCCGTTTGGGCACCTAACAAATTCTGGTAACAGTGTGGACACATTCGGTGGGCTAAAATCATGTTGATATTAATCTCAAAGGGTTTGGCTAGGTATTTTTACCATCAGTATGTAGGAATGTTGTTGCTGTTTTTGCGATGAAGATACTACCCGAAGGTTTTGGGGAGCGTTATCGATGTTAGTGGTCCCTTGCCGGAAATGAACCCGGCACGATCAGGTAAAACCAGCACCATTAAGATACAAACCCGATCGTTTAGGGATCGGATATGTGGGAATACCGAATGTAAGGCAAGTGTAGGCGTAAGCAACACATCGGTAGTGGTATGTTGTATAGAGAAATCCAGAATGTAAGCACAAAGTGTGAAAAGCGAATGGGGGATTATCAATTTGTAAGTATTAACAATTTGTTTCCCATAAGCTACCTTTTTGCGCGTTATCCATATCTTAGCGAGGAGTTATCGGTTTATTATCGACGAGGTATATACGAGTTATCAGTTTATTATCGACGAGGTATAGACGATATCGATTTGTTATCGAAGTGTTATAAACTTGTTATACGTAATTAACGGAATCAATTTTCTTATCGGTGAGTCAACGGTTTATTGTCGAAAAGTAATCGATTTAATATCAAATAATCATCAATACGTTATCAAAAAGTTATCGTGTAGTTAGATTTTTTATTGAAAAGCTATAGAATTAGTATAAAAAACTGTCGGAAATTTATCAATTTACTACCGAAAGGTTATTGATAAGTTATCGCAAAATAATCAATGTACTATCAATCGACCTTTTATCGAGATGTAATCGATTTTTTATGAGAAACTGGAAATTTTATGCACTTTTTACTACATCTTCGCCTCGATCGTTAACTATTTTGTCGACAAGGTGTTGGTATGTTATGAAAAAGTTATCGTAAGTGTGTCGATATATAATGGAAAAGTTATCGATTTGGTTTAAAAAAATTATCGTTTTGATATCAAAAAATTATCGACAATCGATTATTTACGAAAAGTTATCGATGTGTTATCAAAAAGTTATTTATTTGTTATGGAAAAGTTATCGATTTAAATTACAGAAAAGAAATTTTTTTTCTTCAGCGAACAATTTTGCATTCGCTTTCATGCTCATTTGTCAGCAACATCAGCAGTAAGCGCTTACTCCTTACTCGATGGCTTCTTACATCCATTTCAGTATCAGATAGTTATAAAATACTCAGGGGGTCAGCGACCCCATTATTCCTCTCTCTTTCTCTGAGTATTTACGCCTTTATATATATTTATTTGTTGTTTATTACATCATTTGGCATGTACTTTAGCTACTCTATGTAGTGTTGCATTTCCTGTTGCAGTATATCCTTTTCTTGCTTTCACTTTGTTTTGTTTTCATTTACTTTGTAAGTCTCAAATGTTTTTAAAGTTTTTATTGTTTTTTGTGGCATTTTATTGCCAACACAAAAACAACAATACACAATTGGTTTAACATAAATTGTTTGTGTTGTTGTTGATAACTTCAACTTGTCATGTTTTGGTTAAATAAACAAACTGTCTGTTAATTTGTTAAGTTTGGTTAAAAAGTAATCAGTCAAACTTTGGTTGAGTTAGTTGGGGCTCTCTGAAGGAGTTGTATTTGTTGTAGATTAAGAAAGAAGTGATATTGAGCATTTGGGAGTTCAGACTTTTTTTGGATATGATTTTGCGCTGAGTGTTGTTTCAAAGCTAATTTGCTCGGAGGAGGGGAGGGCGGGGGGGGGGGGGGGGGAACCATGCTATCACCACACCACTGTGCCTTTCACTTCTGCCATTACTCAATACAAACAGAAATTGCGTTGACTCTAAATTAGTTTTGATATCACTCCGAAAAGAGTTATGAGAGATATTGCCAAAAGAAGCCTCTCCTAAGTTAGCGGTACAAAAGCTATGCGGCGATAAATTAAATATGCAACATGTTCAAGTGCGAGAAATGCGCAAATTGTATAGCAGAAACCAGAAAATGAGCGTGATAGCGGAGTGTGTTTCAGCAGAGATGGCTAGCGATGTCCTCAAAAATGATAGGAAACTATCTGTGACGTCAATCTTTATTGAAAACGACCTAACTGCAGAGAAGCAACAGCATAAAAAAGTACTGCTCCAACTGAAAAAGGATCTTCTGAAGCTGGACCGTTCACACCACGTTAGGCTTTGCCCTATTTCTGAAAATTTTTGAATAACGCCCCATTTTAGAATTTGTTTCAAAACGCCCTTCTTTACTTCGATGGCACATTGGGTTATTCGTTTCAAATTAAAATTAAGGTTACGTCACCAAAGCCTCTATTGAGATAATTCGATGTAATGATGTTGAAATCAGAAACTTGAGATTTTACATAACATGAAATCATTGTGAGCACCTCAGCTTTATTGGTTACGATTAAACCAGTCGTATGAGGCATTTTGGTAAAAAATAACTTGGTCGCTTTACTTAATATTTCTACGAATCAGGCAAAGAGCTTTGACTTGCACGTCATTACATCTCCGTACCACTTATAGAAATACCAAGTAAGCCTTAGTCGAAATTATAAGTGCTTACGGTTATCATTGCGGTTGCGAATCAAAGGCAAGGCAAAAAAAGGCAAGGAAAGAAACGTGTAGCAAAGAAAGAAAAAGAAACAAGATGATCGGAAATAGGACGGCATGTAATAAATTTGTAGTGTTAGCGGTTCGTTATCGATGA
Organism: Eurosta solidaginis; assembly: GCF_040869045.1. Taxonomy (NCBI): domain Eukaryota; kingdom Metazoa; phylum Arthropoda; class Insecta; order Diptera; family Tephritidae; genus Eurosta; species Eurosta solidaginis. The sequence continues at coordinate 72,674,081 of NC_090319.1, forward strand.
GTTATTATTGGTTTGTCATCGCTGTCGATTATTTAACGAAAAATAGTCGGTTATCGAATTGCTATCGGAGTGTTACAAATTTGTTTTCAGAGTGATATCGATTTGTTTTCGATAACGTGTGGCATTTTTTCGTTTTGCTATCGAAAAGTTATTGATTTTATATCACAATGTTATCGATTTTTTATCGAAAATTTAGCGAAAACGATTTGGTAAAGAAAAGTATTCGATTTGTTACAGAAAAGTTATCGACTTATTATCAAAAGTTTATCGGTGTGTTACCTTTATGTTATCAACGGTACACCATATAATCGTAGTGTTAGCGGTTTGATATCGATGAGTTATTATTGGTTTGTTCCCGCTGTCGATTATTTATCGAAAATAATCAATATATGTTATTATTTGGTCATCGAATTGTTATCGCAGCATTACAAATTTTTTGTCAGCGTGATATCGATTTGTTTTCGAAAAGCTGTGGCATTGTTTCGTTTTGCTTTCGAAAAGTTATTGATTTGATACCACAGTTTTATCGATTTGTTATCGAAAATTTACCGACATCGATTTGCTAAAGAAAAGTATTCGATTCTTTGTCAAAATTTTATCGGTGTGTTATCTTTTTGTTGTCAATGATACATCGGTTTGTTATGAATAGCTCGAAATTATTTGTTTCTGTTAAAGTTATATCTCAGCTTCAACTACTGGAAGGGCTGCAGACGATTGAAAGATATTAGTTTTCTAGAGGTACATCTATGTTTACATCATATGTTAACACATCGGACTCCAAGAGTAACTGATACTCACGCTTTATTTTTCATTCAAAACCTTGTCCCCACCTATCGGAGTTTTTTCTTATTATTGCATTGTCATCGAATTCTGAACTAAATTCGAAGTTTCAAGCTTGCAGCTTATCGGGAAATTAAATTTTAATTAACCCTCCGATAGATTGTGGCATCTGGCCAGACGAGAAGGCTTTATTTTCGTGAATAGCTTTACTGCTAGCCACCCGAGTATGAAAAACTTTAGTGACTTTTTAAGTTTAGAGGCGTTCTTTATAATAATTCGGAAATCGATATTTTTTTTTTGTAACAAAGTTGATTATGTCACATTTTAGCGTTGTCGTCTGGCTAGACGAACATAATTTTAAGCCTATAAGACCTCATAGTTCGTATTTATTTCAAAATTTATCAATAAAAATTCAAATATTTGTGGTAAAGTTCAAAGTGTCAAATTTCGTCTGGCCAGACGACAACGCTAAAATGTGTTGAATTTATTTACCGCTAATCGGAGGGTTAATAAATAAATTTTAATTACAAAATTCTTCGCTACACAGAGTCAAGCTAAATAAAACCGTTTAAAAAACGCCCCTTAGTTGAGTAGTTCACGCAACATTGCATATAATATTGTATACAAATTGTTGCATACTTTCAGACGATTGTACCAAAGCTGCTCTAAGCATTTAAATACTGACTGTAAAGTTGTCTTTTTTATACTCAGTTGAGCAGAGCTCACAGAGTATATTAAGTTTGATTGGATAACGGTTGGTTGTACATATATAAAGGAATCGAGATAGATATAGACTTCCATATATCAAAATAATCAGGATCGAAAAAAAATTTGATTGAGCCATGTCCGTCCGTCCGTCCGTCCGTCCGTCCGTCCGTCCGTACGTCCGTTAACACGATAACTTGAGTAAATTTTGAGGTATCTTGATGAAATTTGGTATGTGGATTCCTGGGCACTCATCTCAGATCGCTATTTAAAATGAACGATATCGGACTATAACCACGTCCACTTTTTCGATATCGAAAATTTCGAAAAACCGAAAAAATGCGATAATTCATTGCCAAAGGCGGTTAAAGCGATGAAACTTGGCAGATGGGTTGAAGTTATGACGCAGAATAGAAAATTAGTAAGATTTTGGACAATGGGCGTGGCACCGCCCACTTTTACAAGAAGGTAATTTAAAAGTTTTGCAAGCTGTAATTTGGCAGTCGTTGAAGATATCATGATGAAATTTGGCAGGAACGCTACTACTATTACTATATATGTGCTAAATAAAAATTATCAAAATTGGATGAAGAACACGCCCACTTTTTAAAAAAAAATTTTTTTTTAATTCAAATTTTAACAAAAAATTTAATATCTTTACTGTATATAAGTAAATTAAGTCAAAATTCAACTCCTGTAATGATATGATGCAACAAAATACAAAAATAAAAGAAAATTTCAAAATGGGCGTGGCTCCGCCCATTTTCATTTAGTTTGTCTAGAATACTTTTAATGCCATAAGTCGAACAAAAATTTACCAATCCTTCTCAAATTTGGTACGGACATAGACTCTATGACGGTAACTGTTCTCTGTGAAAATGGACGAAATCGGTGGAAGCCACGCCCAGTTTTTATACACAGTCCACCGTCTGTCCTTCCGCTCGGCCGTTAACACAATAACTTGAGCAAAAACCGATATATCTTTACTAAACTTAGCCCACCTACTTATCTGAACTCACTTTATCATGGTATAAAAAATGGCCGAAATCCGACCATAACCACGCCCACTTTATCGATATCGAAAATTACGAAAAATGAAAAAAATGCCATAATTCTATACCAAATACGAAAAAAGGGATGAAACATGGTAACTGGATTGGTTTATTGACGCAAAATATAACTTTGGAAAAAACTTTGTAAAATGGGTGTGACACCTACCATATTAAGTAGAAGAAAATGAAAAAGTTCTACAAGGCGAAATCAACAGCCCTTGGAATCTTGGCAGGAATACTGTTAGTGGTATTGCATATATAAAAAATTAGCAGTACCCGACAGATGATTTTCTGGATCACCTGGTCCACATTTTGGTCGATATCGCGAGAACACCTTCACATATACATCTAAGGGCCACTCGCTTTTAAAAGCCTCATTAATACCTTTAATTTGATATCCATATCGTACAAACACATTCTAGAGTCACCCCTGGCCCACCCTAATGGCGATATCTCGAAAAGGCGTCCACCTATAGACCTAATGCCCACTCCCTCTTAAAATGCTCAGTAACACATGTCGTTTGATACCCATATCGTACAAACATTCTAGAGTCATCCCTGGCCGACCCTAATGACGATATCTCGAAAAGGCGTCCACCTATAGACCTAATGCCCACTCCCTCTTAAAATGCTCAGTAACACCTTTCGTTTGATACCCATATCATACAAACACATCCTAGCGTCACCCCTGGCCTAGCCTAATGGCGATATCTCGAAAAGGCGTCCACCTATAGACCTAATGCCCACTCCCTCTTAAAATGCTCAGTAACACCTTTCGTTTGATACCCATATCGTACAAACACATTCTAGCGTCACCCTGGCCCACCCTAATGGCGATATCTCAAAAAGGCCTATAGAACTAAGGATTACTCCCTTACTCACCCATATCGTAAAAACATTCTAGAGTCACCCTTGGTCCACCTTTATGGCGATATTTCGAAAAGGCGTCCACCTATAGAACTAAGGATTACTCCCTTTTAAAATTCTCATTACCACCTTTCTTTTGATACCCATATCGTACAAACACATTCTAGAGTCACCCCTGGCCCACCCTAATGGCGATATCTCGAAAAGGCCTATAGAACTAAGGATTACTCCCTTTTAAAATACTCATTACCACCTTTCATTTGATACCCATATCGTACAAACACATTCTAGATTCACCCCTGGCCCACCCTAATGGCGATATCTCGAAAAGGCGTCCACCTATAGACCTAATGCCCACTCCCTCTTAAAATGCTCAGTAACACCTTTCGTTTGATACCCATATCGTACAAACATTATAGAGTCACCCCTGGCCCACACTAATGGCGATATCTCGAAAAGACGTCCACCTATAGACCTAATGCCCACTCCCTCTTAAAATGCTCAGTAACACCTTTCGTTTGATACCCATATCGTACAAACACATTCTAGAGTCACCCCTGGCCCACCCTAATGGCGATATCTCGAAAAGGCGTCCACCTATAGACCTAATGCCCACTCCCTCTTAAAATGCTCAGTAACACCTTTCGTTTGATACCCATATCGTACAAACACATTCTAGCGTCACCCTGGCCCACCCTAATGGCGATATCTCGAAAAGGCCTATAGAACTAAGGATTACTCCCTTTTAAAATACTCATTACCACCTTTCATTTGATACCCATATCGTACAAACACATTCTAGATTCACCCCTGGCCCACCCTAATGGCGATATCTCGAAAAGACGTCCACCTATAGACCTAATGCCCACTCCCTCTTAAAATGCTCAGTAACACCTTTCGTTTGATACCCATATCGTACAAACACATTCTAGCGTCACCCTGGCCCACCCTAATGGCGATATCTCAAAAAGGCCTATAGAACTAAGGATTACTCCCTTACTCACCCATATCGTAAAAACATTCTAGAGTCACCCTTGGTCCACCTTTATGGCGATATTTCGAAAAGGCGTCCACCTATAGAACTAAGGATTACTCCCTTTTAAAATTCTCATTACCACCTTTCTTTTGATACCCATATCGTACAAACACATTCTAGAGTCACCCCTGGCCCACCCTAATGGCGATATCTCGAAAAGGCCTATAGAACTAAGGATTACTCCCTTTTAAAATACTCATTACCACCTTTCATTTGATACCCATATCGTACAAACACATTCTAGATTCACCCCTGGCCCACCCTAATGGCGATATCTCGAAAAGGCGTCCACCTATAGACCTAATGCCCACTCCCTCTTAAAATGCTCAGTAACACCTTTCGTTTGATACCCATATCGTACAAACATTATAGAGTCACCCCTGGCCCACACTAATGGCGATATCTCGAAAAGACGTCCACCTATAGACCTAATGCCCACTCCCTCTTAAAATGCTCAGTAACACCTTTCGTTTGATACCCATATCGTACAAACACATTCTAGAGTCACCCCTGGCCCACCCTAATGACAATATCTCGAAAAGGCGTCCACTTATAGACCTAATGCCCACTCCCTCTTAAAATGCTCAATAACACCTTTCGTTTGATACCCATATCGTACAAACACATTCTAGAGTCACCCCTGGCCCACCCTAATGGCGATATCTCGAAAAGGCGTCCACCTATAGACCTAATGCCCACTCCCTCTTAAAATGCTCAGTAACACCTTTCGTTTGATACCCATATCGTACAAACACATTCTAGCGTCACCCTGGCCCACCCTAATGGCGATATCTCGAAAAGGCCTATAGAACTAAGGATTACTCCCTTTTAAAATACTCATTACCACCTTTCATTTGATACCCATATCGTACAAACACATTCTAGATTCACCCCTGGCCCACCCTAATGGCGATATCTCGAAAAGGCGTCCACCTATAGACCTAATGCCCACTCCCTCTTAAAATGCTCAGTAACACCTTTCGTTTGATACCCATATCGTACAAACATTATAGAGTCACCCCTGGCCCACACTAATGGCGATATCTCGAAAAGACGTCCACCTATAGACCTAATGCCCACTCCCTCTTAAAATGCTCAGTAACACCTTTCGTTTGATACCCATATCGTACAAACACATTCTAGAGTCACCCCTGGCCCACCCTAATGACAATATCTCGAAAAGGCGTCCACTTATAGACCTAATGCCCACTCCCTCTTAAAATGCTCAATAACACCTTTCGTTTGATACCCATATCGTACAAACATTCTAGAGTCACCCCTGGCCCACCCTAATGGCAATATCTCGAAAAGGCGTCCACCTATAGACCTAATGCCCACTCCCTCTTAAAATGCTCAGTAACACCTTTCATTTGATTCCCATATCGTACAAACACATTCTAGAGACACCCCTGGTCCACCTTTATGGCGATATCTCGAAACGGCGTCCACCTATGGAACTAAGGATCACTCCTTTTCAAAATAATCATTAACAGCTTTCATTTGATACCCATATCGTACAAACATATTCTAGAGTCACCCCTGGTCCACCTTTATGACGATTTCTCGAAAAGGCGTTCACCTATAGAACTAAAGCCCATTCCCTTTTAAAATACTCATTACCACCTTTCATTTGATACCCATATCGTACAAACACATTCTAGAGTCACCCCTGGTCCACCTTAATGGCGATATCTCGAAAAGGCGTCCACCGATAGACCTAAGGCCCACTCCCTTTTAAAATGCTCAGTAACACCTTTCATTTGATACCCATATCGTACAAACAAATTCTAGAGTCAGCCTTGGTCCACCTTTATGGCGATATCCCTAAATGGCGTCCATCCATAGAACTATGGCCTACTCTCTCTTAAAATACTCTTTAATACCTTCCATTTGATACACATGTCATATAACCACATTCCAGGGTTACCCTAGGTTTATTTTCCTACATGGTGATTTTCCTTATTTTGTCTCCATAGCTCTCAACTGAGTATGTAATGTTCGGTTACACCCGAACTTAGCCTTCCTTACTTGTTTTATACTCACTTGAGCAGAGCTCACAGAGTATATTAACTTTGATCGGATAACGGTTCGTTGTACAGGTATAAAGGAATCGAGATAGATATAGACTTCCATATATCAAAATCATCAGTATCGAAAAAAAATTTGATTGAGCCATGTCCGTCCGTCCGTCCGTCCGTTTGTCCGTTAACACGATAACTTGAGTAAATTTTGAGGTATCTTGATGAAATTTGGTATGTATGTTCCTGGGAACTCATCCCAGATCGCTATTTAAAATGATATCGGCCTTTAACCACGCCCACTTTTTCGATATCGAAAATTTCGAAAAACCGAAAAAGTGCGATAATTCATTACCAAAGACGGATAAAGCGATGAAACTTAATAGGTGAGTTGAATTTATGACGCAGAATTGAAAATTAGTAAAATTTTGGACAATGGGCGTGGCACCGCCCACTTTTAAAAGATGGTAATTTAAAAGTTCTGTAAGCTGTAATTTGGCAGTCGTTGTATCATGATGAAATTTGGTAAGCACGTTACTCCTATTACTATATGTGTGCTAAATAAAAATTTGCGAAATCGGATGACGAACAGGCCCACTTTTAAAAAAAATTTTTATTAAGTCAAGTTTTAACAAAAAATTTAACAGTTTTACAGCATATAAGTAAATTATGTCAACATTCAACTCCAGTAATGATATGGTGCAACAAAATACAAAAATAAAAGAAAATTTCAAAATGGGCGTGGCTCCGCCCTTTTTCATTTAATTTGTCTAGGATACTTTTAATGCCATAAGTCGAACAAAAATTTACCAATCCTTGTAAAGGGGCATAGCTTCTATGACGATAACTGTTTTCTGTGAAAATGGGTGAAATCTGTTGAAGCCACGCCCAGTTTTTATACACAGTATGTCCTTCCGCTCGGCCATTAACACGATAACTTGAAAAAAAAAACGATATATCTTAACTAAACTCAGTTCACGTACTTATCTGAACTCACTTTGTATTGGTATAAACAATGGCCGAAATCTGACTATGACCACGCCCACTTTTTCGATATCGAAAATTATAAAAAATGAAAAAATGCCATAATTCTATACCAAATACGAAAAAAGGGATGATACATGGTAATTGGATTGGTTTATTGACGCAAAATATAACTTTAGAAAAAAACTTTGTAAAATGGGTGTGAGACCAACCATATTAAGTAGAAAAAAATGAAAAAGTTCTGCGGGGCGAAATCAAAAGCCCTTGGCATCTTGACAGGAATACTGTTCGTGGTATTACAGATATAAATAAATTACCGGTACCCGACAGATGATGTTCTGGGTCACCCTGGTCCACAGTTTGGTCGATATCTCGAAAACGCCTTCACATATACAAAAAGCGTCCACCTATAGAACTAAGGCCCACTCCCTTTTAAAATACTCATTAACACCTTTCATTTGATACCCATGTCATACAAACACATTCTATGGTTACCCTAGGTTCATTTGCCTACATGGTGATTTTCACTTATTTTGTCTCCGTAGCTCTCAGCTGAGTATGTAATGTTCGGTTACACCCGAACTTAGCCTTCCTTACTTGTTTCTTTTACAATTCGACAGTAATAATACTGTTTTCCAACCACAATGTTTCTGCACCAACTTCTTCTCTTCCTAAGCACAATTATTTAATTTTATGGTCATTGCTATTACCATCACCAACTCAACACTTTACATTCTGCCCTTGAGCTATTTTCATTGCCGCATAGTTTTTAGTTTTCAATTAACGCAGTCATTATAAGACTTATCTTGGCTGCTTCTCCAGCCCCTTTCAAAGTGAAACAGTAATGGATTTAAAGTATTTTTGTAACTTTTGCTGTTTGTTGGAAAGCAATTATTATTTTGGTTTCTTCTTCCTTTTCCTCTCCGTCTCTAGATTTCTAGTTATCGTTTAATTTGTTCGCCGAGCAATTTTCCTTGGTTTTATTTTTGTTTGCCGAATGATTATTTTTGTGCTGGGTTTTGTAAATGTTTGTGTTAATTTTTGCTCAATCGCAAATTGAAAATTTTTAAAAGTTAGCACAGAGCACTATCCCAGCTACAGGATTAAAGAAATTTAGCTATGTAGTAGTCGTAAGGTTGCCAAGTCCAAGCTGATGTCCGCTTCAAACCGCAACTCTGATTAGATTAGGTTAGGCTGAAGTGGCTGCCCGAAGGTACACTTAGGAAAATGACACTGGACCTGTTGTTATACCAACAAAATACACGGTAAACTTTCTTCCTCGAACTATTTTGAGGAACTGATAAAGGCTACGCAGTCCTTGATGTCCTACTCCACGATCTGACGCAGGTTAACCAGAAAGTATTGTCTTGTGCAACTTAGCGCCGGGCAGGTGCAGATGAGGTGAACCACTGTTTCCCCCTCTTCATGCTCTTTACAACTCTTGCAGGAACGATGGTCCTGGCGCTCCTATTATTTTTGCATTCCAACTAAAAAGGCTGAGCTCTGTTAGTACACTCCTACAATTGTGGAAATTTTATTACTACTTGGGGTGTTAACATGACGCGGGATATTTTGCCTATGTTTCCTTCGATGTTCGCCAACTTGCGTGACTGGACCGTAAATGTGGTACTATAGCATTAGCTCGCATGTGGCAAGGAGCATACCTAAGCGCTTCTTGTCAGGAATCGGTATAAATCCATTTGCGTATATTGGGGTTGAGTATCCATTTTTTGCCAATGGCTCTTTTGCGCCTATACAATGCAAAATACACTTTTTTTTTGCGCTGAGTGATGTTGTCCTTTCAGTTTAGGTTTTTGTTTAGAACTACGCAAAGGAGTATGGCCTCATTTCGCGGTTTTAGGCTCCCACCATTCTGCTATGTTTAACGGTAGTATTTTGTATCGTTTGGTATATAAGCCAAGCTCACGTTTATCAGAATTGACGTTGTTCCCGCATCGGGAAGCTCATAGGGTACGCTCTCGCTATACTACCTGCATGAGTTCGCAAAAAGTTTGAGGGAACTTGCCTCTGTAAGCAATAACCAGGCCATCAGCATATGCAGCAATCTTCCCGCAGTCCCAGTTTGTATCTCTTAATAGGGAGTTAATCGCAAGGTTTCCTAGAAGCGGGGAATGAACACCACCCTGAGGTGTGCACTTTACGACAAACGTGTTATATCAAACTTTCAGAGCGAAGAAACGACTTGCCTCGCCTTGAGTAGTTAATAAATCAGTCCCACTAGCGTGGTATTGATAACGGCACCTGTATTTATATTGTTGAATGCTCTTTCAATATCTTGGAAGGCCATAAGACAATAATGCTTCACGAATAACGATATTTCAAAAGTAGAGACTCGGCTGTCTAGCGCAGTCTCCAAAGAGGTATGCGTACTAATAGAGCTTGCTATCAATAGCAGTCTTCAGAATGTTGCTAATAATCCTATTAAGGTTTTAAGTATGAAGGACGAAAGACTGTTCGGTCTGTAGTCCTTTGGGTCGTAATGAGAGGATTTCTCAGCCTTGGAATGAAGATAACCGTGATAATATGCCATTATCACGGAATATAGTTTAAAGCCAGAAATGAGGCATAAATAAGCCTCTAATCTCTCTCCTTATACTTTTACTCATCACGCTCGCTTTCTCTTTTTAGAATTTCCCTGTCGCTATCTTACAAAATGTCTCTTTTCGATTTTGGGAAAAATTTAAACAACGTCGCATCAGGACGGACAAGACGACATATGTTTCGACTATATCTTGTAAATCTCTTCAAATCCTTTTCTCCCGGGAGTGGGATTTGAACCCACACTCATAAGATGGTTGAAGTGTTACAAACCATTCTAAAATTCCTCAGATTTGTTTGCTCTGATTTGGTTTATGTAGACTCACTGAGTCTTTTCCTTGATTTTTGGTCACCAACCATGTCATTACAAGTAACTCACTTAATATCCCCTTACCGTAAAGATGTTTAAACATCAAGAAGTGATCTACCCTAATGTTTATCATTAAAATGAAAAAAAAATTGTTAATTCGGCCTATTCATTCAGTTGCGTGATTTTCACTCAGCATTAATGACAGCAAAGAAAAAAAGTATGAAAGAGCAATAAAGCAACAACAATAAATAAACGCAAGTGCTGCGCGAAGGGCAAGAAAACAATAAAAGCTCATAAATGAAATGTATGACAAAAAAATAAAGCTGCTTATTCACTGTACTGTGTGCCGTGTTAATTTTCAAAATTACGCGTCTGTGAAGTATTACAATATGCGCTTTCAGTTCGGCATGTTGCTCATACGCCATGTACAACCAGAAGTTATTAATAACCAAAAGCTAACGACCTCCACAACAAAACTTTTGCAACACTCACGGAAAAATGAATAGACACAAAAACTTATTGCAATTTCTGCCTTTCGTTATTTTTTTATAAAAACAGGTACAAATATATAATAATAAAATCAGTAAAATTTAAAGTTCAAGATCTAATGAAAATATCGCTAAAATTCCAATTCGTAGCACGAATTTTGAGTAAAAAAACAAAAAAAATTCTAGAATTTTTCTGAGTATGCAGTTTTGTAGCTCATTAAATTGTGTTAGAATAAAGTGTTAATCTTAATCTGCTAAAAAAATTTCCTGATTTTTCGCAATTTTTTTTGTCAGCTGACTTGAGCATTTTCTTCCATATAAACTTTTGAACGTAACTTTTTATAAGAGAAAATATGCTCAGGTAGTTAGGCAGGGTTACACCCCAAGTCGCCCATGTAGCTGATGCCATATATATCGTTTGAACCTATTGAATGCTACATCGAATATGTACTACAACCAGCCCGAGTTATTTATAAAATTAAGAATTTTTGGAATTCCTATATCCGATGATCAACCCAGAATGATCAAATGATCTGAAAGGTGTTCTACCTAGAGGCGGACATTTAAAAAAAGAAAATGCTCAACATCCTCTTTTGAACAGCCGTCTTTACAACTTCTGGAGTGTTTATTATGCGGAATATCCATTTTTTACGCATGCGTGCCTCAAACCCATTGACGTGCGAACCACTATAAGTTAATACGAGTTGGCGCTATATCTACACAACAGATTCCTCGTCCTCTATTCACTAAACTCTGGCCATGTAGCTTTTGAAATTTCCCCTTGCCGTGCTGCTCTTCCACTTTTGCTGAGCTTTATTCACGTAAAATTTACGAATTTCCTCATAAGTTACACCCAGGGGTGTGCCTACCTCAATTTTGGGTATTCCCACAACTCCTTTTGCTGAAACTATACGTGACAACTCATCAGACATCTCATTTCATCGATTCCCCTATGTAGCATAACCAAGATAATGGATCTTTCCAGAGTATTGGTGAGCGAAGCTATAACTTGCTTGCATGCTTCTCCTAGCTTTGAGCTAGTGTATGATGCAGCTAGCACATCTATTGCTGCTGGGCTTTCAGAAAAAGAAGATAGTTTACCAATTATGTTCCGGAGATTGAGAGATTTGCAGGCTTGCCGAATCATGATGAATTCTGCGTAGAACACGCAAAAATATGACGGCAGTTTGAATAACGTGAACATCTCTAGGGAATGGGAATAGATTCAAGTCCCCACACCTAAGTCCATTTTATAGTCATCAGTGCTGATAAATATGCCGTTAATAGTGGGAACCGAACCCCCAATGGAAGGGAAATGGAAATAAAAGAAATGAAAGAAAAGAAAAGCAGAAGAATGGAAAGGAAAGGAATGGCAAGGAAAGGAAAGGAAAAGAAAGGATGGAAAGGAAAGGAAGGAATATTAATGGAAGAGAAATGAAAGTAAAAGAAAGGAAATAAAAAGAAAATTAAAAGAAAGGAAAGGAAAATAAAGAAAAGGAAAGGAAAGTAAAGGAAAGGAAAGGAAAGGAAAGGAAAGAAAAGAAATGAAAGGAAAGGAAATGAAAGGAAAGGAAAGCAAAGAAAAGAAAACAGATGAAAGGAAAATAAAAGAATAGAATGGAAAAGAAAGGAAAGCAAAGAAATAGATTTGATGCATGGTCAGCTATGTATTTTTGTTCAAAGCAACTCCTCGGCCATGCTCACGATTCAGCATAGTACACAAAAAGCAAGTACACACACACAGCATGTCTATAGTATGAATAAGTGCATGTGTAGTGGTGTGACTTTTATGTTAAATTTTTTATATTAAAATGATTTTTCAAATTTTTTTTATTTATGGATAACAGTGCAGCTCAAAATTTATATACCTCAGAATTATAGTTTAGCAGAAAACAGTTCCAAATTTTTTCGTCTTGTCTATTTATATATGACTTATAGACCCGTCAGATGTTGTTCTGCCCTAAATTTGGTCTATCTCCATACATTTTAATAAGCTTTTTCCGTCTAGCTTCCCATATGTTGTGCATGTTGTATAAACACTTTCTAGGGGTACCCAGGTCCACGTTGTGGCCTCAATCTCGAGACCCTAGTCACCAATAGGTATGAATACTACTCTGTACTAAAGCACCTATCAACAGCTTTCATTTGCTATCCATATTCTATAAACACATTCTAGGGGTACCCGCGTCCACGTTTTCGCTTATATCTCGAGACCCTAGTTACCCGCGGGTATGAAAAATACCCCGTATCAAAGTACTCATTCGATATCCATATTGTACAAACATATCCCAGGATTACCCACGTCCACGTTTTGATCTCAAGACCCTTTCCATAACGGTACAAAAATGCCTCTCTCCTGGTTCTAAGCTACCCCTCCACCAATTTCCAGCTAAATATGTTCATCCGTTAATTCCTCTTCAATCACTCTTTATCTACTAAAAAAAGCGCATCAAAATCCCTTGCGTATTTTTAAAGGCTTAAGCATTCAAAGGGACATAGGGACAGAAAAAGCGACTTTGTTTTATACTATGTATTGATGTACATTCATACATACCTATAAACTTACGCCCGAAGTTAAATAACGCAGCGAATGCTATATATATATACGTATGTATGTGTCGCATCATGCCTCACTCAAAAGCAATTAGCGCGGAGAGTTCACAGCGAACAAACCACATACGCATTTTTTGATAAAAATGTTATTTTTGTTTAAACAATTTGGCTGATATAAGAAAGCAATCAAGTATTTTTTTATGCAGATCGAAGGTAAATATTTCAAAGTTTTACTGAAAAGTAGAATTTTTGAAATCCATCCATCCGTTTATGAGTTATAGCTGTGTAAACAAAAATTTTATGATTTTTTGCTACATTATGGCAATTTTCCACGCCCCTATAATATATATCTTTAAATTATATTAACTGTACCATCTCACGTAGCTAAGCTTTCAAATGCAAAAAACCGTTTTAAAATCGGAGTATTCTGTGTGAAGTTATGTGCATACATGGCATTTTGCGACTTTATTTTATAAGATTTATAGATATAGAAGATAGATAGATATCTTTCAGGAAAATGAAATGGTATATGAACTTTGGCACGAATCTCAAAATTGTAAGTCTTTAAATGAAAATAGATAGACCCACCATTATGTATCCCGAGATAATCAGAATGCAGATCTGAGTTGATTTAGCCTTGTCCGTCTGTCCGTCTGTCTGTTTGTATGCAAACTAGTCCCTCAATCTTTGAGATATCTTGATAAAATTTGGTGAGCCGATTAGACATTTGTCGGAACCGGCCGGATCGGACCACTATAGGATACATACAACCGATTTTTCAGAAAAAGAGGATTTTTGTCATATCTTCCTCAATTTGTCAGATTGAAGCTTTTAAAAAGTTGCTAAATTGCTAAATAAATAAACTCTACTATTACTTCACCATTTGCTTTCGTATATTGCACATATTGTTGTCTGCAAAAATGGATGAGATCGGACATATATATAATATATATCCCCCACAACCGATTGTTCAGATAAGAAACTTTTCGCAAATTCTGCCCCATTTTAAGAGCTAGAGGCTTCAAATTTCCACGAATGTTTACGTATATAGTATATATTGTTGTGCCAAAAAATCATACAGATCGGTGGTATATATTTTATATACAACATATAAACTGTCATTTTTGCCCCTTTTTATACTCAGCTGAGCAGACCTCACAGAGTATATTAATTTTTTTACGGCTAGAAGCTTCAAATTTCTTCAAATACTTACGTTTACGTCATATATTGTCTAAATACGTGATTCGTAGTCATAGTTTTTACATGCAGACCACAAAAAACGTGAAAATTTGCATCCTCACATAAAGTACCTACCTATTTTTTTATTTTATACTTATATTAAAAATCGTTTAGGTATGTACATCTGTTCAATATATATTTCTTATCTTATACAGCCGATTATTTGTAGATTACGAATGGGATAAGATTATTGTTCAGCCCCATTCATGAAAGCTATGAAGTCTTCGGCATAGCCGAAGACAGTCCCGTCCTTACTTGTTTTGTAATTAATTTTATTCAATACTAGAAGCCCCGGCAGACGTTGTCCTGCCCTAAATTTGGCCTATCTGCCTACATTTTAATAAGCTTTTTCCGTCTGACTCTACCCCCCCCCCCCCCCTCTTCACTTTTTCCTAATCCATTTATTCACTCCTCCCTCCGTCTTTTTCCCTTCATCTATCTCCATCTTCGTCTCATTCTATCTCTTTCTCAATCTCCTTCTCTCTTTTCTCTTCTCTCAATTTCTTCTCATTCTTCTGCATCCCTTATTGCCTGCCCTAGAGGGTGGTATGCATTTTATTCCAGTTCCAGTCCCACTCCGAGTCTCAGTCCCAGTCCTAGTCCTAATCCCAGTCCCAGTCCGTCTCTGGATAATATATTACTCTGTACTAAAGCACTCATCAACAGCTTTCATTTGATATCCATATTGTATAAACACTGTCTAGGCATTCACTGGCCCACATTGTGGCTTATATCTCGAGACCTTGTACCTGCAGTAACCACCGCGTGAGGTTTACGCAACTTGTGTGAAAGTTTGAACAAAATCTTTTCATATATATAGATTTTTATTTTTCATACTTCACTATAATATGAGAACGAAATGGAGATTTTCGTTGCTTTTTAAATTCGGCTTAAAAATTGCAGATGGAACAACTAAAAACTCTCCTGAATTAAAAAAATGTCATAGTACCTCTAAATCGCGGGCCACCTAAGAACCCCCCCCCCCCTCCCCCCTCTCAGCGGGCCTGGTGATGTGCTATACTTGATATCATTCGCTATAATATTTTTTATTGATAAGCACGTTTTTTAATTAAACACCAACCAATTACACGGAAGTATATCCGCACCCCTGAAAATGTGAGTACCGGTGCGTGTACGTAACATTTTATTATTACGTATAAACGAATAAAAAAATTTGCAATAAAATAATATTGCGACAATAAACTGAGATATAGCCTATCCTATATTTCAAGTTAGATCAAACTACACATGGAGTGCAAAACAAATTCAAAATCGGTTCAGTAGTTTAGGAGTCCATTGGCGCCAAACATAGTGACACGTGATTTTTATATATTAAGATATAAAAATAGCATTTTTCTTGAACATAACAACTTTTAATTTACAATTTTTCCATCATGACAAATAAAAATTTGAGGTTTTCGTTTTGAATTCATTGTGGCATGAAAACTTTCACCGTGCATTCTTTCAAAGTGAAACCAGCGCCAAAGCGACGCAAAAGTCGAATGTATTTGGGCCTTTAAGGATTTACCTCATAAAACCATTTAATGAATTAATGTTATAGCAAGAATACTTCCAGAGTTATGCAGTATCAAAAATTCTATTTGTATGGGATGTTCCATGCCCCTTTTATGTATCGAAATTATTTTTAGTCTATGACCACCCTTGGAAGGTTTCTTGTATGTGTTTAAAATTTGGTTGTGATTGGTCTATCCGTTAAGGACGCAACCCGATATGTACCCACGCACATACGAACATAATTTGAATTTTATATATATCGTAGCGAATTTTAGGAAATTCCTGACTATTTGCAGCTTCTGCTAACGTTAGTATCTCTAAACTGTCGAATAAATAACTCAAATATTTAGCATAGAAAAACGTTCTTTATTTATACTACTTTGGGAGTATTACTTCACAATTACAATTGCTTTTATACTCTCGGGTGCCTGGTTCGACCATTACTCCTAAGGTCTAGACGTTTCTATGTATGTGTGTATATAGCTTACTGTTGTTGTATAGCAATTATTTACTAACTACGTATTGACGCATCGAAATTGCTAACATTCGCCACAGTGTATAGATTGGCACATGTTTAAAAAATAAAAATTCCGAAAATTATTATTGCTTGAACACACTAGGAGAATACTGCTCTTACTTAATAAAGCCTTTGTACCAATACTTTTTGCCGAGAGTGTACCTAAAAAAGCGATTTGATAATGCTGACGTTTGTAGGCTCTCAAGGGAGGCAAAAAAAAAATTTTTAAAAATTTTAATATCAATGATTAAATGGGAAACATAGGAAAAAGTAATTCCCTATGGAGTTTGTATTGCGGATAAAATAAAATCTTCATGTTCATGTTTGTTTAACTTTCTAGCAAAAATTTTGTTTTTTTGTTTGTTTTTGTTTTTTTTTTTTTGTTGTAATAAAAATCTCCAAGGAAAAAATAACACTTTGATATATAACTTACCGTCATATATTCATCTAGACGATGCTTCCAATTGTCAGAACGATCGATTAGATTATTCCATTGCTCAGAAAGTTTGGCGACTTCACGTCGTATGCTACGCGTTAGTTCACGGCTTTGTTCCTCAGCGCTTAAATAACGTGAATCCGAGTCGTGTGCTGTATGAAAGTTGTTGCATAGAAAATGAAAAAGGAAGAGAAAAGTTAAAGAAAAAAAACAAACATGTATTAAATGAGCAAAAAATGTCAACATTATTCATAAGTAATAAAGTGAAATACGTGACTGGCGATATTATGAAAAAACAGATAAGCAAAACATGCAAACATACAAACAACATTAAAATGTGTACATATGTACATATATGCGCACATTTCTTCGATTTCATTCCATTTTGCAGAACTCCTGCAGCGCGTGAATATATCACGGCTTGACAGTTTTGATAACTTTGATTGCAAGTGATTAGGTTTTTTACCTACCTCCTTACAAAGGCAACAGAGATTTATGGTATTTTTATATGCAGGGATTAGCCCAATGAGCACAAGACTTTCGATTTCCATCTAGATCTGCTATCTACCAATAAATACTAAGCAGCCGCCGACCAAGAGCGGCAAGAGACCTGATATGCTCTAAGAATCTCCAGCGTACAGGCGAGCAGATGCCGCCCGTAAACTAAATATCACCAACCCCCATGAAGTTGCCAAGAGCGACAACCTACATATTAGAAGTAGGTAACAGTGCGACGAAGGAGCACATATTGCTGCTACGAAGCATTGCGCCACATTTCGTTATTATATATCAATATGAGAAATAGCCCATCAGGGCCGAGAGCAGTAAGGTACTGATTATAGAAAACATGATAAGGAACATAAGGCTAAAGGGCTGGTGAAAGTAGATTTTTATTACCTTGTACGGAAGGGTGAAACGTTGATGAAATGACTGACGCAGTAATGCTTTAATCACCCCCGTGCCGTTAAAATCCTGGCAGGACTCCAAGCACGTTCTTAGTTACGTCGCCTTAAGCTGGACTTGGCTCTGCATGCAAGATCCCATAAGGACTTGTCTCAACCCTAGAAACGCCTTCCTGCTCGCAAAGATAACCACGGGACTTTGCTTTTCTTAAAGCGACTGAAGAACGGGAAGAGATAGCAGCGTGAGGTGGAGACCCAACAGCAAAATAGTGAATAAAGAAAAATGAGGGCATTTAGAAGAGCAACAAAATTCAGCGCTCGCCGCCCCATCCGATATAGCGTTTTAAATACGCATTGACGGCGCAGACGATCAATGCAGCAAAACCGCTCGCGATGGACTAAAATTATGAACACAAAAGCCAAGTACCGTCGACGATTCCTCACGTAAGGAACTTATACAAAACGTGGGCAGATAATGAAGTTACTTGAAGGAAATGTAAAATTATTTTAAAAAGTTATGAAGCGCACTTTAAGAAGCAAAAAAGCATAAGCCTGGATATCAAAACTGGATTATTCAATATCTGGCAGAAATGACAGCTATAGTCGTAAGTGGGTAAAAGCAGAGCTGGAAGTAAAAACATCCGCTAAAGACAACTATAACCACGGAAGTATATAGCACAATGCCTGCAACCCGGCTTTTACAGCGCAAGTATAGAAGAAGGTCCATGGCAAGTCGTAAATATCGAAGCACCTCCAAAATCAGTTTCAAAACAGACTAAGGAAAAAAAGGGAAAGAAAAATGCAGAAACAGCAATTAAGACAAAAAGGCCCAGCGGAACCATGCTTCGTACAGAAGTAGTCCTTGTAAAATATACAGAAATAAATAGCTACTCCGACGTTCTCAAGAACCTCCGCAGCAAACCTGGAAATGATGGAGCCAAAATAAAGGCCGTGCGGAGTACAGTAGCCAACGCAATATTAGTCGCAAACTCCTATTGCATGGATTTTTGACTAAAAAATAGTGGGATAGCATATATTAGAATCAATTTCTCTGTACACTTGTTGGGAGCGCAACGGAGCAGTAGACTTGCATTATATAGGTTGTATAGGGCTGATACTATATGTTTTAATCCCCGCTGGAACATACATGGATAGACCCATACGGTCCTGTTGACTTGAATGGGTTAAAATTAGACAAAGCCCATTACACCCACTTGACATTGTAGAGCTTGATAGTAGGACAACAGTCAACCTGATCGCGGTACAAGCGCTACTTGGCCTGCAAGTTTAAAGAATGAGGGTCCCTTCAAAGATCATTTGCAGGAGCTGCGACGCAAAGGGTAGCAATGAAGCATTCAAGCACCACTTGTCCAAATTCCTAGTAGTTATACTGTGACGAATATTAGCATCACTAAGCTGCTACTAAATAAATGCACAACAACAATAAAGCAGCCACTCTTATGTAGAAGGCGACGATGAGATATCTCACACATACAAATATGTAGTCATCAGCCGAAGTAGTTACTCACACGTACACACGCATATGGCTATGTGAGAGGCGTGAACTACAGATATACATGTACATATATAGCTGGTAAGTAACCAAACATGAGCTAAATTGGTGAACGAGGAAACCGAGAGTATAAAAGAAGCGCAAGCTGATTAATAACTTTTCAGTTTTGATTTAAGCACGCTATTGGTTGTGAAGTATAATTGTGAAGTACTACTCCCAAAGTAATCTTAATAAAGTACAGTTTGCAATATTGAATATTGGAGTGATTTGTTCAACAGTTTAGCGATTCGAACATCAGCAGAATATTTCAAATAAGCGGAATTCCCCAGAATTCGTTACAATAATATGACCAGATATATACTGTGGGAACTTCTAAGTTGCTAAGTGATCGCAAAATATATCAGCAGTTTCATTGACCGAACCAAATGGCTTGAAAGTAGCACCGATTAGCCCGACTAGAAACAGCAGCAATTGATTCCAGGAGGTAAGTGCACCAAAATAGCACCCAGTGCGCTACTTAGTTTCGGGTCTAAAGTATCCGGGCAGCACAGCAACTAACCAATCCTTGAACCCGACATTGTTCATGTCATAGAGGTTTTGAGACAAGAGCTTCATCCATTACAGGCCCACCTCTTCCCCAATACCAAAAGTGTAAAATGTACATATAGATCTCATAATCGAAAGCGAAACTATAGTGGAGTCATCGGCTTGTTAATGCCAGGTCATCGGTTTTGGCTTTTTATATACATCTGTT
Organism: Eurosta solidaginis; assembly: GCF_040869045.1. Taxonomy (NCBI): domain Eukaryota; kingdom Metazoa; phylum Arthropoda; class Insecta; order Diptera; family Tephritidae; genus Eurosta; species Eurosta solidaginis. Next base: position 72,694,309 of record NC_090319.1, read on the forward strand.
TTATCGCTCTTGTATTGGAATTCGTTTGTTATCTGTTTCATAACAAATCACTTAGTTATCGATAACACGCCGATAGAAAGATGGTAACACTTCAATAACTAATCGATAACTTTTGAATAGAATATATAAACATTTAGTAAAACCAAACGATTACTGCTTGATAACATATTGATAAAACGACGACAACATAATGATAAATTTTCGATAAATAATCGCAAACTGTTCGATATCAGCCCTATAACTTTTTGATAATAAATCGATAGCTTTTTGATAAGTTTTTGGTAACATATCGATAACTTTCTATAAATAATCGAAAACTTTTCGATAATAAATCGATATATTACCGAAAACCAATCCCCACCAGTGCGTATTCTCTCGTATCGTGAGTAAATATGCTTTCACATCAAAATGGTGTGTACACGGGGCAGGGATCGAGATATTTAGAGAATCTAAGAAAACTCGTACAAAGCAGGTAAACTCTTGCGACTAACATTTATGTAACTACTCAATGAGCTAGAAAATGTATACCTTACAAGTAGTTTAGGGTATAAAACGCCGGCAACATATTGATACATTTTTTCGAAAACTTTTCGATAATAAATCGATAACATTTTGATAACAAATCGATTACATTGTGAAAAAAAAACCATAACGTTTCGATAAGAAATAGGTAGCATTTTGACAAGTTTTTGGCAACATATCGGTAAATTTGGATGAATAATTGTAAACTTTTCGATAATAAATCGATAAATTTTCGAAAAAGAATCGATAACTCACCGGCAACTTATCCCTTCCAAACTGTGTTCCCTTATATCGTGAGCAAAAATGCTTACGCATCAAAATGGTCTCTAGATGGGGCAGGGATGGAGATTTTTAGAGAACTTTAAAATATTCATTCAGAGCAGGTGGATTCTGGCGACTAATTTTATGTAACTTATCAATGAGCTAGAAACTTAGTTCAGGAAACGGCGACAATGCAAGAAAAGGAGAAAAAAGTTCCCCTATATGGTGCATGAGTCGATAAAATGAGAATACTCATACGAGATTCGGAGCCTTATTATTGACTTTTATCGAACTTCCTGGGAAGCTAGACGGAGTGCAATATCTTGTGGAATCTTGTGATAATTTTCTCGGGATTATTCATTGAGCCATAAACTTTTGAACTGCACATAAAGTTCAGATCATCGTGACAATGCAACAAGAATAAATCATATCGCAGCGGAAAATTTGACCTTATGCTTGTTGGGTATCTTCTTAAACTTTTTCCAGTTTTCAGATTTTTTTATTATTATTTTAATAATTTTTTATCATATTTGTTTTTTTTTTTTTAACATATTTTTTTATCATTTTGATCGTTGGACCTATCCCATAGCTGTCCACAAAAAATGAAATTTTTATGTTGTCACTTTTGTGCAAATTATGTTGTTGGTATTTCTTTTGTGAAACTTCTGCTCTTTTCGTTTTTTCTACCTTTACGCTCGTCTCTTTTTATACTCAGTTGAGCAGAGCTCACAGAGTATATTAACTTTGATTGGATAACGGTTGGTTGTACAGGTATAAAGGAATCGAGATAGATATAGACTTCCATATATCAAAATCATCAGGATCGAAAAAAAATTTGATTGAGCCATGTCCGTCCGTCCGTCCGTCCGTTAACACGATAACTTGAGTAAATTTTGAGGTATCTTGACGAAATTTGGTATGTAGGTTCCTGGGCACTCATCTCAGATCGCTTTTTAAAATGAACGATATCGGACTATAACCACGCCCACTTTTTCGATATCGAAAATTTCGAAAAATCGAAAAAGTGCGATAATTCATTACCAAAGACGGATAAAGCGATGAAACTTGGTAGGTGGGTTGAAATTATGACGCAGTATTGAAAATAAGTAAAATTTTGGACAATGGGCGTGGCACCGCCCACTTTTAAAAGAAGGTAATTTAGAAGTTTTGCAAGCTGTAATTTGGCAGTCGTTGAAGATATCATGATGAAATTTGGCAGGAACGTTACATGTATTACTATATGTATGCTTAAAAAAATTAGCAAAATCTGAGAACGAACACGCCCACTTAAAAAAAATTTTTTTTTTTTAAATTGAAATTTTTACAAAAAATTTAATATCTTTACAGTATTTAAGTAAATTATGTCAACATTCAACTCCAGTAATGATATGGTGCAACAAAATACAAAAAGAAAAGAAAATTTCAAAATGGGCGTGGCTCCGCCCTTTTTCAATTTAATTGTCTAGGATACATTTAATGCCATAAGTCGAACAAATATTTACCAATCCCTGTGAAATTTGGTAGGCGCTTAGATACTAGGACGGTAACTGTTTTCTGTGAAAAAGGGTGAAATCGGTTGAAGCCACGCCCAGTTTTTATACACAGTAGGTCGTCTGTCCTTCCGCATGGCCGTTAACACGATAACTTGAGCAAAAATCGATATATCTTTACTAAACTCAGTTCACATAATTTTCTGAACACATTTTGTATTCGTATAAAAAATTACCGAAATCCGACTATGACCACGCCCACTTTTTCGATTTCGAAAATTACGAAAAATGAAAAAATATTATAATTCTATACCAAATACGAAAAAAGGGATAAATCACGGTAATTGCATTGGTTTGTTGACGCAAAATATAACTTTAGAAAAAAACTTTGCAAAATGGGTATGGCACCTACATATTAAGTAGAAGAAGTTGAAAAAGTCTGCAGGGCGAAATCGAAAACCCTTGGAATCATGGCGGGAATACTGTTCGTGGTATTACATATATAAATAAATTAGCGGTACCCGACAGATGATGTTCTGGGTCACCCTGGTCGAAATCTCGAAAACACCTTCACATATACAACTACCACAACTCCCTTTTAAAACCCTCATTAATACCTTTAATTTGATACCCATATCGTACAAACGCATTTTAGAGTCACCCCTGGTCCACCTTTGTGGCGATATCTCGAAAAGGCGACCACTTATACAACTACCACCACTCCCTTTTAAAACCCTCATTAATACCTTTAATTTTATACCCATATCATACAAACACATTCTAGAGTCACCCCTGGTCCACCTTTATGGCGATATATCTGAAAAGGCGACCACCTATACAACTACCACCACTCCCTTTTAAAACCCTCATTAATACCTTTAATTTGATACCCATATCGTACAAACGCATTTTAGAGTCACCCCTGGTCCACCTTTATGGCGATATCTCGAAAAGGCGACCACCTATACAACTACCACCACTCCCTTTTAAAATGCTCAGTAATGCTATGTGGCACATGAGTCGATAAAATGAGAATATTCATACGAGATTCGGAGCCTTACTATTGACTTTTATCAAACTTCCTGGGAAGCTAGACGAAGTGCAATATCAATCACAAAAATTTTCGATAGCGTGTGAACTAATCGCTGTTTTTAGAAATATGATAGGGGGCGGTGTGTTGGAATCTTGTGATAATTCAACAAAAATAAATCAAATCGCAGCGGAAAATTTGACCTTATGCTTGCTGGGTATGTTCTTAAACTTTTTACAGTTTTTAGATTTTTTTTATTATTATTTTAGTAATTTTTTTATCATATTTGTTTTTGTATCAACATATTTTTTATCATTTTTATCGTTTGACCATAGCTGTCCACAAAAAAATGAAATTTTTATGTTGTCACTTTTATGCAAATTATGTTGTTGGTATTTCTTTTGTGAAACTTCTGCTCTTTTCGTTTCTTTCTGCCTTTACGCTCATCCCTTTTTTATTTCTAAATCAAGTTATGCACAGCAGGATTTTCTTCAAAATGAATTTATATGCAAATAAAATTTTCCAGTTTATCTTGCAAATGTTTTCTTAAATGACAACCGATATGGCATCCCCAGACGGGTAATTTTGTCGCACCGCACATCAACAGCACCGGGTACATACGCTCTCTCCTTAGGGCATCCCGTTCCAGAGCCTCATTACCACATGCGACACAGATGAAAGCCATGGCTTCTGTATCACTAACACATCAAATGAACTCTCCTCAAGTGTCTGGAGAAGCTCGCTCGACGCCACTTTACTGTATTGGAGGTTTATCTCTAAGACTCGCAGCGATGTTGAACTATTTTTATCTCTTCTCTCCACTGCACTTACGCCGCTCAGTTTCAGGATCTGGGGGTACGTTTCCAACTCTTCTGCCTGAAGCATCTTATGGTTATTTTTAAGACTCACATCATTGTTGAGCAGTTTGTCCATAACCAGCAGCTCTACCTCTACGGTTACACCATCGTAATTTGACGCTCTTCCAGGTTGTAAAGGTCCACTTCCACCTCTGCACTTCAAAATCAAATGTGTGATTACCCACACATAAACAATGAAAACTTCTTTAAAGGGAACAGAGCACTGTGGGTGGTACTCACAAAGGGCGAGCACGGCACGTACGAAAAATCAAAATTCTCATATGAAAGTTTGCCAAAAATTTTTCTTATATAAATTTTTTTTTACTTGTTACTGTTTTACCCTATCAATTTGCATATCATTTCATTTTTACTCATACACACAATCAGTGAATGCAATTTCGTGAATTCAATTTTGTTTAGCTTTCACTTTTTTTGTTTTCTTCTTGTTGTTACTTTACATATTTTTTTTTGTTTCATTATTGCATTGTTCATTTTTTATCAAAATTTTGGTTGAGTGACGGTTGAATGCCTGAATTGGTGTGATTGACATGTGTATGTGTGCATATATGTGTGTATATGTATATTGAGTCATATGCATTTACATCCTTGCACACCTACAAACACATGCACATGAATGCCTGCAAGAAATCGTGCGATTAATCACTTAAAAGAGTGAACTGCCACAGATCTCTTTTATCTACATTTGGGGTATAACTCTTTCCCTGTAGTATTTTTGGCGTAAAGTTGTTATTGTTTTCGTCATCATTTTAGATTGTTCCTTGATCGATTCAGGACTATTGTTCGAACATTTCCAGATTATCTCCGTATAACTACACGATTGTATCCGGGATAACTTCAAGGCTAGTTTGAAATAATTTCAGGATAATTTATTTTTCTAAGAATATACCTATTAGATCCTTCTTGAATATTTGCTGTCTGGAAGCCATGTTTCCATGTTCGTATAATTTTTGGTCTAAATAATTTTGGAAAAGTAGTTAATAATCGGGATATTTGAAGGATAGTTGCGTGATCATTCCGGGACTACTTCCATTTTATTTCGAAGTTAAAAAAAAAAAAAAAGTTATTTGAGTATAATTTCACGATATTTTTCCAGTTGTTTCGGGGTAATTGCAGGCCTATTTCTAGATCACTATGGATTGTTAAAGGATAGCTCCACGACCATTTCCATATTATTTCGAATATTTCGTATTATTGGCGAATTATTTCACGACATACTCCGAGTTCTTTCGCGTTCGTTTTGGGGTAATTAAGGGATCACTGTGGATAGTAAAAGGGCAGTTGCGGGATCATTCCAGGACCATTTCCATATTATTCCAAAGCTATTTGCGGATCATTTCACGACATTCTCCGAGCTGTTTCGGGGTCGGTGAAGAATAGTTGAGGGATCATTCCAGGAGCGCTTGAATATTATTTCGAAGCTTTTTGCGGATCATTTCACGATATTTTTCGAGTTGTTTCGGGGTAATTGCGGGGCTATTTCTAGATCACTATGGATTGTAAGAGGATATTTACACGACATACTCCGAGTTCTTTCAGGGTCGTTTTGGGGCTATTTATGTATCACTGTGGATAGTAAAAGGGCAGTTGGGGGATCATTCCGGAACCATTTCCATATTATCCCAAAGCTATTTGCGGATAATTTCACGATATTCTCCGAGTTGTTTCGGGGTCGTTTTGAGGCTATTTCTGTATCAATTTCAGGAGATTTTTCAGAGTGTGGTTGGAATCATAATGCGAGAATTTTTGGATAATAAGCGGTATAAGCTAGTTAATATTTGGGCCTTTAGACGACTGTGCTCGAAATCCTTTCCTGGATTTTTCTAGATCAATTCATTATTTTTTCGGAACAGTTTCCGGTTTGTGTTCAAAATCGTTTTGCAGTTATTTGTAGATTTATTTCATTACCATCTCAGGACTACTTCAAGACTAATTAGAATTATTTCGATATCGTTTAGATATTGTGATCGTATGATCTCTTCAGGACTGCTTTGGGTCACTTTCTTAATTGTTTTAATAATAGTATCGCAGAGACTTTTTCAAGGCCATTTGGAGATGCTCTCTGTATAATTTTGAGGTTACTTCGAGATTATTATTGGGCAAAATGGGAAATTTTATTTCGACATGACTCCAGGAATGACAACGGTTAATTTTAGGATTGTTTTCTACATAATTTCGTATTATTTTGAGATCATTTAGGGTTTTCCTCCGTACTACTTTACGATTTTTCGGGTTATAATTTCGGGTTTTTCTCTGGACTTTTTCAAGATTATAAAAAAGAGGCTTTGATTATTTAAAAATAAAATTTGTGATTAAGTTACGGTTATGCGTGAAATTGGTATAAGATAAATATGCAGAGACTGAAAAACATAAATCTGTGTTCAATTATGAAATATATCAGGGCTTCTTTAACCAGTACGACAGGCTTTCATTGAGCGGGAACAAAGGCGATCTCTCCGGAGTACGAGTAGGGTTACGAAGAGGATCTATTAGACAGTACCCATGTGGTACAAATATGGATTATCTAACAGTACTCTAAAGCGTATAAACGAGAGTAGAAAAAGGATTTGTCCGATAGTACACGCAAGGATATAAAAGGGACCTACAATTGGCCTATACATAGGACATATACGAACAAAAGTAACAACTCTTACCCATATAAATAGACCAAGAACTGGTTATAGTCGCATATTCCCTTGCGACTCATTCCGTATACATCCTAGACTAATCCCATTTTTTGCAGGGATGTTGGTAAACCAGCATTTATTTGAGCTTCGTTTTGCATTCCCTCTCTCTCCCGTGCATAAAAAGACCAGCAATTTTAGTGCAAGCAAACGAAAAAGTATGCAGTGATCAGTTTGGTATTTGGGCGTAAGTTAATATTCCATTTTGTGTATATTTTCCAAACGCTCGTTTTGATATTTCGTAATAAAAGAAAAAATACAACAATGCAGCATGAGTGATTTATGCGCGATTGAATAAGTAAATATTCTATAAACGAAATTGTTTGTTAAGAAAAATGATTGGAAAATTTATATGGAAATTGAACAATGCATAAGACAGGAGTGCGAATATTAAATAACTTTTGTTTATATAGTTTTGTTTCAAACACAAGTTTGAATTCTGTGGCTAGAAAGCGATGTTTAGATGAAAAACTTAAAAATTTGGTAATTGAGCATCACGGAATTGTATCAGAATCAACTTTTGAAGTAAATTAGAGGTAACTTTTTTGAAAGCGGGTACTTTCTTAAAACCGGGTAATTTTTTGATCCGGGAATTTACGAGGGCCGTTTACTTTTTCAGACCGGGTGATTTTTAGGGTCGAGTATTTTTTAGAACCGGGTACTTTTTAGGAATCGTGTCCTTTTTCAGAACGGGTGCTTTTTAACAACCAGGTACTTTTTTAGAACCGACAACTTTATTCGACACGACGACGTGTTTTTTGGAACCGGGTACTCTTTAAGAACTGCGTAATTTTTTGGAATCGGAAACTTTATTAGAACATGAAAATTTTTCAGAACCAGGTATTTCATTGGAACTGGATACTTATTTGATACCGATACTTTTTTTACGACCGCGTAATTTTTAAAACCTTATTGATTTTTGGGGACGGGTACTTTTTGGAACCGTGTTCATTTTGCAAGAGGGTACCTTTTCGAATCGGGTAATTTTTGCACCGAGTACTTTTTATGACTCGAGTACTTTTAAAGAACGGATTACTGTTTAAGAATTTGGTACTTTTTCAGAACAGACTACTCTTTCAACAGGGCATCTTTCTGAGATGGCCATTTTTTGAACAGGATACTTCATAAGATTCTGGTCCTTTTTAAGAAAAGGTACTTTCAGAAACGGGTACTTTATTCAAAACGAGTGCTTCTTTTTGACTAGGTATATTTTAGAACCGGGTAATCTTTCGAAACTAGGTACTTTTTAAAAACTGGGTTATTTTTTGGAACCAGGTACTTTTTTAAAACAGCACACTTTTTTAGAACAGCTGATTCATTAGAGATGGATACTTTTTTGAATGTTATAGATTCCTAGGGACGAGTACTTTTTTGTACCGTGTACTTTTTTGGAGAATTAAACATGTGGAAATCAACCGAACGCGTTCCCGTATTTAATCGATGGTGTCATGCCATGATTAAATGGAATCACAACTGATTTAACGTTGGAAACCGATATTTCAGCTGCTGAACATAAGATATCCTTCAAGGGAGGAATATGAGGAACACCTAGACAGTGGTAGGGGCACCGCAACCTACACCGTAGAGACATACGCCGCCGATAAACGCCGCCGCCGGCGCCGATTTTAGTCGTTTTTCGCACGCCGCCGCCGAATGTCAAAAATATCGGCACGGCGGCGGCGGCGTCCGGCGCGGTACTATATTTTCTACTCATTTAAGACTGTTTAGGCCATTTATTGTTCATGTCAAAAATTGGTCGGATATAGTCGAAAGTGGTATCAACGGATGCGCATCACTGCCAGTTTTAAGAAACTAATTGCGAAATTTAATTCTTTTAAGCTATTAAAAAAAAGGCGCTTTCGATGTCAGCTTAACACGGACTTTGCATCGCCCAATTCACAAAGTTATTAAAACAAAACACTAAAAGAAAAGTTTTATAATAAACCTATATGCCCACTTAGCTTATTTTTTCAAAAAATTGATAATGAACAATGCAAATGAAATGGCCCAAGGCGAACATGTTTTCAAAGTGACCTCAAGTTGTTAAAAAAGCAAATTACCAAAAAAAGGTGCCGATTTAAAAAAAAATTACATTGCGATTGGCTGAAGGAATAAGCGAAATCAGTTGCAAAATCCTTTAGTAGTTCTAGGGGCATAAACACTTCTTTGAAATCATACTTACGTCATACTTAAGTTGAGGATATATGTACGTATGAGAAGGGTTTGGAAGATCACTTGGGCTTACATTTAAGCACCTGTTGTTTATTTTTGAAACCATACAATAGCGTCTGAAATGTTAATTTTGATTTTCACACTTCATCCTTCAATACCCAAGTCTCCCAGTTTAAAATTACCTAAAGTTGGCGGCTCTTATGCAAAACTAGTCCCTTGGAGTGAATAATATTGTTTATAGCCTACCAACCTAGTTTAAATATAACCTACGTATTACGGCTCCTTTTACAAATGTGAATACTTAGGCACATATATTTACCAGGTGAGGCTTTGTCCTTCGCAAGAACATTCAAAGTGGTGAGGCAAAAGCTTTCCCAAGACAGTCGAACTAAAGACCGTGTGTGCTACTAACCTAACGTAGTGTACAGTCGAACTAGTCTGAAAACTGAAGCTACGCGGTCATCCATTCTAAAATATCGTTTTCATTTAACGAATACTATTGAAATCAATGTTGTGAACGCAGACGTCTGCAAAATTTGATCTACATTTTAAAAATTGTATCCAGGGTCCTTGTAAAATTTTAATTATGTAGATGCGCCGAGGATTATACGATTTTCCCCATGAGTTACGCAATTACATCCACTTAGACTGCTTATGATTTCGAGGGCGGACATCCTTGGCCGAATAGTTACTCCCTAGCGTTTCAAGGTGTTTCTCTGGTGTAGCTCGGCAGCATAGCGCGACAAAAACATCCTTTAGAAAGTCTTCGGAACTACACCTAGAGCTTCTAAGAAAGTGACGTCGACGAAAGTACATATGTGTTCGAAGTCGCAGTCCTATAACGTCTGTGCTGGCATATGGTGTGAGGGTCAGGAGGCGTGGTAGCGACTGGTGGTCGGGATTGCTACTGTTCGCACATCGGGAATTGTAGCTCCTAATCATCGGGAATTGTAGCTCGGAAAAACTGGATGCGCCCTGTACCACGAGAGGCATGAGTATTAATAGACCATGAATAGCAACCGTAAGTCGTATTTGTGCGTGACCGCCAAGGAGCCACAAATGATTTAAAGAAATTGTGCTCGCGACGATTATTAATAGTTAACCCCAGGTGAAACTACGCTTTGCACGAGATATACAGAATAAAGTGAGACCATTTTACGTATCTCTATTTCTTTTCAGCAGACGCAGCAGTAGCAATTCCAAAGACCGGGTTAGGTTCGAAACCTCCCTGGAGTAAGTGAACGAGATACAATCCCTCCGCAAAGAGCTACTACTGAGAATTTTTGAACGATCTGCGAGTTTTTGAGGCAAAAACCCCGGATCTTTCCGCAATGCCCAAAACTTTGATTTCATTAAATACATCCAAATAAAACCTTTCCTAAATACTTTTTTTTAAATAGAAAAAATCAAGCTTTTTAAAGTAAGAACACCGGCGTATGCTGGCGCGCCGCCCACGCCGCTGCCGCCGGTATATAATAGAGCCTACGCCGCCGCCGATAAAGTGATCGACGTAAACCTCTACTACACGGACTGCTAAAAAATTGAAAGAGAACTGGAGCTGATATGTACTCAAAGTATCTGCATGTAAATTAATCGCACCGACTCATTTATTCATGCAGTGTCTTCCAGGCGGAAGTTAATGCCAAAAATAGAGTAGCCAGACAGCTCAAGATATTAAAGGAAAGGAATTTTCAGATGAGATAGGCAGGTTTTATCTACCGAGGAAAATCAAGGAATATGAGATTAAGGCGACGGACTCGCTATATATAGCTCCGATCGAAATGATTTTTTCACGAAATCTTCTATGATAAATTAGAATAACCAAGTTTAACGTTTTTATATTAGAAATTAAGGGAGAAAATGCCAAAAATCTTTCTATCTGAACGATCGGTTGTATGGGATATATATTATATATAGCTCCGATCGAAATGATTTTTTCACGAAATCTTCTATGATAAATTAGAATAACCAAGTTTAACGTTTTTATATTGGAAATTAAGGGAGGAAATGCCAAAAATCTTTCTATCTGAACGATCGGTTGTATGGAATATATACTATATATAGCTCCGATCGAAATGACTTTTTCACGAAATCTTCTATGATAAATTAGAATAACCAAGTTTAACGTTTTTATATTAGAAATTAAGGGGGAAAATGCCAAAAATCTTTCTATCTGATCGATCGGTTGTATGGGATATATATTATATATAGCTCCGATCGAAATGATTTTTTCACGAAATCTTTTACGATAAATTAGAATAACCAAGTTTAACGTTTTTATATTGGAAATTAAGGGAGGAAATGCCAAAAATCTTTCTATCTGAACGATCGGTTGTATGGAATATATACTATATATAGCTCCGATCAAAGTGATTTTTTCAGGATATCTTCTATGATATATTGGAATATACATCGCCGAGTTTCACGTCTATACTTTCTTATTGCGGCAGGAATGACCAAAATCGTCTTATCTGAACGATCGGTTGTATGGGAGATATATCTTATAGTGGTCCGATCCTACCGGATACGACAAATGTCTAATATAATACAAAAATACATCCTTGTGCCAAATTTCATTGAGATATCCCAAAATTTGAGGGACTCGTTTGCGTTCAAACAGACAGACGGACAGATGGACGGACGGACAGACGGACATGGCTATATCAACTCAGTTCGTCTCCCTGATCAATTCGGTATACTTAATGGTGATCATGCAAGGTATAAAAACGGGCGTGAAATTTAGGAAGAAAATAACGTACACAAACGTGTTGCATACTTTAAGCCGAAAATTTTCATATGATCGATATTCTTTAGATTATATTTTATTTTTATATGTTTTTTCTTTCTTTGTAAAAATACTTTGACTTTTCTTGTCTCTACGCTTTTAGTAGCAAATTGAAAACACATTAAAAGCTATTCATTTATTTGCCCACTATCGCTGTACAGCGTTTTCTTTTATTAACATAATCAGCTTTAGCTGCAGTTCAGATTTCAATACCAACAAGCAACACAGAATCAATTTACTAAACCACATTTACTTTACGCAAATATTCACTTTCAAAACACTTTTACCAACATTAAACAACCTCATTGCAGTCACACGTTATATAAGCCACGTGCAATTGTGCCCAACTAATGATAGTAATTATGCGTTCACATTACTAAAAACGATTACGCCATCAACGCCTCGTTGGCTGGTTAAGCTTACAAATTAGCGGTAAAGCTGAACGCCGAGCTGGGTTGATATCAAATTATTACGCACTGACAAACTATTTAGGGACTAAAAACCTTTGTAGTGATATTGGTTTACATATAAAACCCAGTACAACAAACACACACATTGTTACAAAATAATGTTACATATATACATATACGCAAGTTTATATACATACATTACAGTGTCACAAAAGTGCTGGTTTTTGGAATGTATGACTGTAAAAGAGCTTTTATTATACCTTTCATGAACATGAAATGCTATATTAACTTTGGCCCGATGTTTGTAACGTTGAGAAATATAGAAAATAGACTCACCATTAAGTATACCGAATTTATCAGGGACATGTCCGTCTGTCCGTCCGTCCGTCCGTCTGTTTTAACGCAAATTAGTCCCCCAAATTTTGAGATATCTCAATGAAATTCGGCACAAGGATGTATTTTTGTATTATATTAGACATTTGTCGGATCCGGTAGGATCGGACCACTATAGCATATATCTCCCATACAACCCATCGTTCAGATAAGACGATTTAGGTCATTCCTGCCGTAATTTAGAAAGTATAACCGTGAAACTCAGTGATATATATTCTAATATATCATAGAAGATATCCTGAAAAAATCACTTTGATCGGAGCTATATATAGTTATATCCCATACAACCGATCGTTCAGATAGAAAGATTTTTGGCCATTTCTCCCTTAATTTAGAAAGTATAAACGTGAAAGTCGGTGATACATATTTTAATATACCATAGAAGATTTTCTGAAAAAATCACTTTGATCGGAGCTATATATGTTATATATCCCAGAAAGGTTTTTGGCAATTTCTCCCTTAATTTCCAATATAAAAACGTTAAACTTGGTGATATTTATCTAATATATCATAGAAGATTTCGTGAAAAAGTCATTTCGATCGGAGCTATATATAATATATATCCCATACAACCGATCGTTCAGATAATGGGGTTTTTTGCCATTTTTTTATATTTATCATAAAATTGTTTAGGTATGTACATCTGTTCACTATATATTTCTTATTTTATACAGCGCATTACTTGGAGATTACGAATGGGATAAGATTATTGTTCAGCCCCATTCATGAAAGGTCCTTACTTGCTTTTTATTTTATTTTATTTTATTTTATTTTATTTTTATTTGATTTGATTTGATTTTATTTTATTTATTTTATTTTATTTTATTTTATTTTATTTTATTTTTATTTTATTTTATTTTATTTTATTTTAATTTATTTTATTTTATTTTATTTTGTTTTATTTTATTTTTCTGTACTTTATTTTATTTTATTTTATTTTATTTTATTATATTTTACTTTATTTTATTTTATTTTGTTATATTTTATTTTACTTTATTTTATTCTTATTTTTTATTTATTTATTTCATTAATGTGTTAGTTGGCTGGCGCAAGGCGCACAGCTCCACTTCAAAGCGCAGGGACGTGTAAATTTATTTACCCCCGAAGACGGTTACCGTAGAGTAGCCGAAATATATTGGGAAAATATTTAAAACCTGAGTTTTATTGACCTCGAGCCAGCCAACTAACAAATATATAAAACCATAAAGATCGCTAAAAAACTTCAACTATTTATTTTATTATATTTTACTTTATTTTATTTTGTTATATTTTATTTTACTTTATTTTATTTTTATTTTTTTATTTATTTATTTATATGTATTTAATTAGCGAGCTTTGCTCATATTGCTTTATACAATGGTTTTTGTAATTGATATTAGAGAAAAATTGTAAGTTTACAAACGGCGATGGTTACTAGGACACTGATATGAATGTTGGAGACTCGAGTTCAACGCTCAGCTCCCGAAAAAGCTAGCTGATGAAGAAGTGAAATTCAGAAACATGTCCTAGTAACCATCGCCGTTTGTAAACTTACAATTTTTCTCTAATATCAATTACAAAAACCATTGTATAAAGCAATATGAGCAAAGCTCGCTAATTAAATACATATGATCATATTGATATAATAGTAACAGCGGAAGTATTAAAAACAAATACTGTAAAAATCCGAACAAATGTTACTAAGCTTTAAAAAAGCACGCCTAAAAATCATATCCACACCATTAGGAATAAACTACATACAGAGTGTATGTGCCTACATGGTGATCAAAAGGAATATAAACAAAAAAGGCAACTCTTAGAGACCAATTGTACAGCGAACAACGGAACATTCATATGGCGTAGCAGCTAAAAAAGGCTTGCACTGATATGAATGTTGGAGACTCGAGTTCAACGCTCAGCTCCCGAAAAAGCTAGCTGATGAAGAAGTGAAATTCAGAAACATGTCCTAGTAACCATCGCCGTTTGTAAACTTACAATTTTTCTCTAATATCAATTTATTTATTTATTTTTTATTCTACTTTTTTATTCTTTTTTTATTTTATTATTTTTTATTATTATTATTTTTTTTTTTATTCACAACAAGCAGTGACAACCAGTGCCCATTTCCAGAGAAAATTAACTGTATTTAAAATTTAAAGCGAACGCAAGCTGATATGCTGATAAGCTTGTAACTTCGTTTTCAATTAGTCAACATGTCCGTGAATTACGCAGCTCTAAGCAAAAATAAATATTCAATAGGGGCTGAAAGGTCGAAAGTGATAAAGAACAAAGGACGCGTCTTAGAGCTGCTGTGGAGAAAAATCGGCATTCGAAATAAATTGGCGACAAATTTGCTTAGGCAATACCATATGAACCGCTTTCAAATGATCCACTTTCCGATTCAATTGCAGATGTAGTTGTCGAACCAGTTTTCCCAATACTGAAAGAAGACACGCGACCGGGAACAAGTGAAATGCATCGAAGGAACTTCATTACTCCGGAACTAGTAGCAGCACTTGCTAGGCGTCAGTTACGTGTGAGAAATTCTGCGTTTATTCTGAACTAGGGCTGAAACGGAAGTGAATTTACTAGAACCGAAGCCGGTTTCGGAACTTAGAAATTGTTTATGTCGGAACCGAAATCGGAAGTGTTAACAGGGTCGAAGGTATGCATAATGCCATATGATTTATTTTATATTTAAGTCTGTGTTTCAGTCGGTGCTTCTTCTCTTGTAGTGGTAAAATGAAGAGAAGCAAGTGAACATGTCTAAGTTCGGGTGTAAACGAACATTATATACTCAGCGTGACTTCAATTGCACATTTCATTTCAGATAAATTACTTTTCTACATAATACGTGGCACCGCCCGTTTAAAAAAAATGTCTCCCCATTTCCTCTTACAATAAAACTTGATAAGTGAAATAACATTGCTTCAAAACTATTTTTTCTAAGTTATAGCATATTATTTTCATCTACGACCCTTTTAAAAATCTTTTATATAAAAGCGGGCGTGGTCTTTAACCTATCTCGTCCATTTTCTCTAGAAATATTTCCTGCTATAGGGAAAATCTGTGTTACCCAATTTTATTACGATCCGAGTTCTGGCTCCCGAAACATAGAAAATTTCTTAGTCATAAAAAGGGTGTTGCCATGCCCATTTTTTTAAATTTGAAGTTTTTCCTATATATTGTTAGAAATTCACTTGGGAAATGAAATACCATTGATACAAAGCTCTTTTTTGCAAAGATATAGCTTATTCTATTCGTCCACGACCCTTTTAAAAACCTTTTATATAAAAGTGGGCGTGGTCCTTAACCTTTTTTCCAAAATGTTATATATATAAAAAGTGGACGTGTTCATCACCCGGTTTGGCTATTTTTTATTTAGAATACATATAGTAATAGGAGTAACGCTCCTGCCAAATTTCATCATGATATCTTCATCGACTGCCAAATTTCAGCTTGCACAAATTTTAAATTGCCTTCCTTTAAAAGTGGGCGGTACCACGCCCAATGTTCAAAATTTTACTAATTTTCTATTCTGCGTTATAAGGTCAACCCATCTACCAAGTTTCATCGCTTTATCCGTCTTTGGTAATGAATTATCGCACTTTTTCGGTTTTTAGAAATTCTCGATATCGAAAAAGTGGGCGTGGTTATTGTCCGATTTCGTTCATTTAAAATAGGGATATAGACTTCTATATATCAAAATGATCTAGGCGAAAGAAGAAGTTCATTCATCCATGTCGGTCTGTCCGTCTGTACGTCCGTCCGTCCGCCCATCCGTCCGTCCTTCCGTCTGTCCGTAAACACGATAACTTTAGTAAGTTTTAAGGTATCTTAATGAACGAAATCGGACTATAATCACACCAACTTTTTCGATATCGAAAATTTCGAAAAACCTGAAAAGTGCGATGATTCATTACCAAAGACGCATAAAGCGATGAAACTTGGTAGGTGAGTTGAATTTTTGACGCAGAAGAGAAAATTAGTAAAATCTTGAACAATGGGCGTGGCACCGTCCCCTTTAAAAGAAGGTAATTTAAAAGTTTTGCAAGCTATAATTTGGCAGCTGAGTATGTAATGTTCGGTTACACCCGAACTTAGCCTTCCTTACTTGTTTATCGGATTTTCTTCAATGTTTTTTTAGTTCAATAGTAACAAATTTGTTGATACCGGTTTTTGTTTGGCTAAGTACATATATTGTACGAATCTATGTATGTATTATATAAATATTTCATATAAACGTTGTTAAAAGCTAACTTTTTTGTTAGTTCACCATTAACCTTATCGAAAATGCGACTTGTTTACACATACACTCACTTATGTAGAGCTTAAGGGCTCAAGCGAAATTTTATAATGTGTTAACAGCAAGCTGTAGGCATAAAAGTGTCGTTAAACAATTTGAGGTAGTCCGTGCAAAAAGCTTTTTCATATGCATGAATGGATTCTGTATCGTGAAATATCAAACTTGCCACACACAGAAAAAAAAACCTTTACCTAAATGGGGAAAACATTTCCTAAAAAAATTTCGTTAAATTGGGAAAAATATCAACTTCAGCAGTTAGAATTATTGTGTAAAAAATAGCGGTTGATATCAAGAAGTACAGAATTAGACCACGTAATCACTTAAAAATCAGGTTATCAGTTCTATTTGTAGTTTTGAAGTATACGGAGAATTTATCACATTTGTCCTATCCACAATGGTAAGAATTCTTAAAATTGCATGAAATTAATTGTATATAACGTTTCATTAATTTGAGGGAAACATTTTCTTCAATTTTTTCAATTAAGGATACTTGATTCAATATTTGTATGTACAATATAGTTCAGTGGTTAGAGAGATCGACTGTGAAGTTAAGGATCTCGACTCGAAATTTACTGTCATGACAGTTGTACAATTGGCAGTTAGCAGTTTTTGACGGGAACAGAAAATTTCTAAAGTCGCCGCCGTGGTGGGATGGTAGCGTGCTCCGCCTACCACTCCGATGATCGCGAGCTCACGCCCCGAGAAAAGCAACATCAAAATTTAAAAAAAAACAGTTTCTTCAATTAGAAGATAACTCGGCGGTGTTTGGCAAGCACTTCGAGTGTATTTCTGCCATGAAAAGCTCAAAAGTCATCACAAAATGCAAAGGGTAAAGATTAATAGCAAGAAGGGGACACATAAATCAAAACCAAATGTACTGCGGTAAAAACACTGGCATTGACCCCAAATAGACACATCCCAAAGAAAGAAAGAACTTTTCAAAAGAATGCAATGATTATACAACAAGGGTTTTTCATCAAAATTTTTGGGAAACTGAGAAGGTCCATACAAAGTTCTCTGTCTACAGCATGTAGACCTAGTACTTGTATTTTGTTGAACTGCAATTGATTGGGCTCCAAAATGGAATACATAAAAATTTTTTGAAAACTCTGAATAAAAAGCTCGAAATGTTTGAGAAATTTCCTCGAATTTTCCAAATGTATTAGGGAGTGGTTTTTCATTGAGAATTTACTAGTAGAAATTTGATGAAAATTGCCATATATTATGTCTCAAACTCAATTTCTTACAAATTTGATTAAGTTTGCCTCATATGATAGCGGCCACCGTGGTGTGATGGTAGTGTGCTCCGCCTATCACACCGTATTCCCTGGGTTCGCACCCCGAGCAAAGCAACATCAAAATGTTAGAAATAAGGTTTTTGAATTAGAAGAAATTTTCTAAGCGGGGTCGCCCATCGGCAGTGTTAGGCAAGCGCTCCGGGTGTATTTCTGCTATGAAAGGCTCTCAGTGAAAACTCATCTGCCTTGCAGATGCCGTTCGGAGTCGGCATAAAACATGTAGGTCCCGTCCGGCCAATTTGTAGGGAAAATCAAGAGGAACACGACGCAAATTGGAAGAGAAGCTCGGCCTTAGATCTCTTCGGAGGTTACCGCGCCTTACATTTATTTTTTTTATTTTGCCTCATATGTTTTGCCAATTTTTTGGTTGGCATCTAAATAAGTATATATAGGCGTACACGTATTTGCAGACCAAAAGCGATTCATTCAACTTACCTTCTGTATCACTGTTGTCCGACACAGGTGGCTCACTTGATATATATTGACGTCCGCTCAATAAATTGCTTTCGACAATAGGGCGCTTGTCCTCCAATTGACGTCGAAAAGCTTTATGATCGTCCTGTAAGTAAAGAAAATTGGAAATATTAATTCCGGTCATAAATATTTAATCAGTGTGTATTGTACCAAAGTACATTTTAAGAGTTAAGTGCTAATAAATGGATATTTATTTAATATATTTATATATGTGTGGGTGAACCGTAACGTGCTAATGGGTCTTACGAAAGCTTTGCAGTAAATTATTTGTTCCATTTACGATTGATTAGCAAATAGGTGCATAATAAGTATAGGAACTGTTAAAAGTACAATAGCGAAAAGGGTCTACCGAGCTAGCATCACTCTGACCTATATTCCATAAAGCTGGAGGAAAAGAAACATTATCTTCCTGCCCAAGGCATGTAGAAGTAAGCACGAAACGTCAAGGACTACAGACCTTTATGCGTAGGACACTGAGAGGATATTGGACATTGAAATAAGGACAAAAATAATAGGGTAAGGCCTTCCTGGCGGCCGCCGTAGTTTGGTGGTAGCGTGCCACCTGAAATCTCTTCGGAGATTATAGAGCCTTGTATTTGTTCAAGATTTTCCAAAGCGCAAAACGCTTGCACAAAGGACAGGTCTACAGAAACAGCCCTTCGCGAGATCATTGGTTCTGTAGAGCGATCGCTCCACTACAAACAGTGTACGCTTGCTGCCTTCTTAACGCCATAATAATGAATTCACCGCTATTGTCAAATAACTTGAAAGCGCCGGAGTTGATAACCACATTCGTGAATGTCAATGCTGGAGAACAGAATTATTCACGTAGACATATGGTCGGTGACCAGAAACATGGGAAGACGAATACCTCAGGATGGGATTGTTGCGCTGAAAGAGCAACTACTTGAAATTGATAGGAATGCAGTAAGGGTAGTGACATATGTAGATGATGCAGTTGTTGTTATTATAGTGATAAGAAAACTCTCCTTAAAGTTTTGGGGGTGTTATCGATAATGGTGGTCCTTTGTTGGATATAGACCCAGTTGAATTTTCTAGGACATCAACCAGCGCTTTACAGGCAAAAGGACATCAAGAAACTAAACAAAATACAGCGAGCGGCAGGCGTGGTGGTGACACGTACGCTGAGGTCGTGTCCAACGGAGGCGCTAAATGTTATCCTTAACTAACCGCCATTGGATAACCAACCTTCTTCCAAACTCAGCTAGTAACTTCCAGGCAGATATACTAAGTATAGAGAGGTCAGGTTTTCGATTCACCACATACTATGTTTTCGTTGAGCTATCGGCTTGTTATCGTAGAGTCATCGAAAGTCCTTCGAGTTCTTATCGAAAAGCTATTGGCTTGATATTATATCAAAACATGTCGAACTTTTAGTGAAATGTTATCGATTTGTTATCGGTGTTTTACTTATTTGTTATCGACAAGTTATAGGCGTGTAATTGATTAGGAACTATGGAAAAGTTAATGGATTATGTACAAGTTATCGGATTGTTATCGAAACTTGATAAACGCACAAATCGGTGATTCTAGCGAGGGAACTCGGTGAAGAGAATAGGGGCACAACAGACCAATAGGTTGCAGTGCAATACCCTCACAACAATCGTTCTACATTAACTGAGTCATTGCCCAGAGCTTGGATCCCTTAGCTTACTTAAGCTGTATAAGAGATGCCACTAAACAAATGAGGACTTTAGTATTTGCTAATTTCTCCACTGAAAGGAAAAGGCGAGTCACCCATTCCTTACCGGCGTATTATCGGTTTACTGTCGGTGCGTTATCGACGAGATATAGACAAGTTATCGGCTTGCTATATAAGTTATATAAACTTTATATCGATAACCTATAAGTTATCGATTTTTTCTTCGAAGTGTTGTTGGTTTACTAGCGCAAAGTTATTCATTTGTTCTAGAAAATTTGTCGATTACTTATTCATCGATTTTTTATCGATATGGTATCGACAAGTTATCTGTTTGTTATCGATATTTATCAATTTGCTATCGGGAAGTTAACAATTTGTTCTCGAATATGCTATAGATTTATTTTGTATGCTTGTATACTTGTTTTTTAACAGTTGTCAATTTCTTATCGAAAATTTATCGACTGTAAAAAACCTGTGGCATTGCTATCGATAAGTTATCGATTTATTTAAGGAGCTTAACCAATTTTTTATCAGTGCATTGCTGGTTTTCTATCGATTTGTTTTCGAAATATTTTTGATTATTTATAGAAAAGTTATCGGTATGTCGTCAGATATTTACCGATTTTTATCGCAAAAAAATCGATTTGTCATCGAAAATTTATCAACTTACTATCGGTGCGATTCCAATTTGTTATCACCGTCGTAACGATTTGTTATCGACAATGGGAAAAATTTTGAAAGCTCCTTTCCTATTCAATCCACCAAGAACGAATTTGGCTTCTTTTCAATTCCAAACAGTCTTTAAAGCTTTATCCTAACCGGCCTGCACATATAAGAGTTGATTTCTCCAACCAACCGTTAAATGTGTAGGACGTGCAGAAGCTTTTGCGAATCTAGCTAATTTGATTATATTTTGGCTTTCATAAGTAATTGCTTAATGACCCTTGTCCAACTCTCGTTTGCAAAAATAAATAAAAATCGAATAAACGTAGACGATGTGTAAGAGTGTGTGTTTGTGTGTGTGTGTCAAAGCACTTAACGCCAACATCACAACACAAAACCACGCACAAAAGGCCGAAATATTTAGTTAGTTCAAAGTTTTTCAACACCACAAAGAAAATCACTTAAACATTTGCTGTGATTCTATTTACCACTTTGTGTTGTTTTTGTGAAATCAATTACCTAAAAAGGAGAAAGCCTAAACCGTAGTGTAGGAACGGTAAGCAACAACACAGAGCATGTACTGAAGTCTTTTAGAACAAAGTTCAAAAGGCACGCTTCAAAGTCATGTTTGCGGATATTAAACTTGTCCAAATCCCACACCACGGCAAGATTCAACTTTTGACTTCACAGAGCAGTAGCCAAACTTTTCTGGCACTGCTGGACACATTTAAATACAGCGCCTCTCTCAAAAACATAAATATTTTAGTTGTTTTTCTAATATACTTTTCTACGTACAAAAGTTAAAAGTGGTCTAGCAAACAAAAAACAAAAAAAGAGTTCAAGTGAACAATAAACATTGAAAAAGCGAAGGAGGAGAAAGCCAGATTGATAACTCAAATGTCTACGGGAAATATTTGCAAAGTTCGCACAGCAAGACAGCTCAAGGAGGTGCAGCGGCTCTGACTTTGATCGCAGCCATTAAACTGTCGGGCTCCCTCACAATGGAAGCTTTCGACTGAGGCAGGTATGATGGTACAGTCAGCCGGGATGAGTGCTCAGGACTGCTATCAGTTTTTGAATACTCGTGGTGGTAACATGGATTCAGTTTTTTTGTGCAGAGGAGCGGTAGGCCGTTTTTTTTTTTTTTTTTTTTTGTTTAAAGATTCATCTCCCTGGTATGGGAAGTTTGGAGGCGGCTAGGCTCGAATCGCGAACCTAGTTAAATTCTCCGTCGACTGAACGAGGGCTCAAGTGTGGTTACCTTCTGAACCTCCACAGCCAGAGAAGATTTTTTACTGCCTGTAGAATAAGACACCAACCAGGGAGCGCGAGGAGCTTCTTTCCTGAAGCCATCCATGTTTTTGCAGAAGCTTTAACATGAGTCTCACATAACTGTCTCTTACCCTTACAAGTTAAACACCCAAGTCATCTTGTAGAGCTCTTAGTCCAAGGGTAATTCATACGCAATGGGCCTGCCCATCCCCCCATAAGTTTTCATCAGCCAGTAGCTATTGCATGCCGAAACGATCTGGCTGAGCATCTATAGTACCTTCTGGCTGGATAAGGGCCCCAACCGATATCCTATCTACCTATATTTTACCAACTTAGACCTCATTTATCGACGTAGTTTAACGACTTAAATCTCCTTTGTTTAACAAGTACACAGAATTTTGGTCCTCCAGCCTCCCCTCGCACCAATAGATTGTATTTACTTTTCCCTAATGCAAAAATGATCTCACCGTTACTAATAGACAATGCCTCCTAGAATAGGACAATATCTAAATCATGCATGAAAAGTGTCCCGCTATCGCATCCTTCTCTAAGCAATTACGGCAGTAAGACCAGAAGTTACACTACTGATCCAAAGCAGCATACCCATCAAGCCCATGTGTTTTTCAGGTAGCTATCTATGGCCAAGTTCTACAAAATGGAGGAGGAGAACATATACTCCGCCATGAGGTAACCGTACGATTCATACCATGCAATTCATACTATAAGTAGTTTGGAAATTTTTTTATATGTAACTTGTAACTGTTAGATTTGATTACTGCACAACATCGTCTTACTTGGAAAATTCATCCCACGGACAATTTATAGCACGGACAATTCCTGCCGCGGGAAATTTTTCCACGCACAATTCATTCCGCGGACAATTCATTCCACGGACAATTCATAAAATCGTTACCGCGTCTGCAAGATGTATTTTGAAGAGGAGCAAAAATACCTTTCAGTAGTTAGACAGACCAATTCCGAGGTTCGGACAGTTTTTCAGAGGACTTGAGAGGTGAGGTAAAAAAAAGTTTCATTTGATTTAAAATAAAAAAAATATTTGAAATGAAAAAAGTTTAATTTGATTTAAAAAAAGTGTAATTTCATTTAAAAAAAGTTTAATTTCATTTAAAAAAAGTTTCTTTTCATTTAAAAAAAGTTTAATTTCAATTAAAAAAAGATTGATTCGAAAGAAAAAAGTTTCATTCGACATGAAAAACGTTTCATTTTATTTGAAACAAGTTTCATTTGATTTTAAAAAAATTTGAATTGGCATGAAAAAAGTTTTTGATAAAAAAAAAAATTTCATTTAATTTTTAAATTTAGCTAACCCAAAGGTGAAATTAAACCATGACATAAGTAACCTTAGTTTCGGAATTAAATTTTTGAAGAGAGATGCGTTTGTTTCTGATTATTGTTTTATAATCTACCTATTTTGAAAGCATATTATCATCATCGAGTTATCGGTTTTTTGTCGACCAGCCATCGATTTCGACGGGCTATGGATGTGTCATCAATTTTGTTATAACAAATCGCTGGCTCGTCGATAAAAAAATTGCGATGTTGGCTAATCGGTCACCTTTCGATAAACAATCGATTATTTTTTGATAAAAAATTGATGGCTTTTTTATTAGATATCGATAAATTTTCAATAAAAATCGATAGACAATCTAAAACTTTTCGATAACAAACGGATAACTTTTTACTTACATACTGTTATTTTTGTGATAAAAAACTGACAATACTCTGATGAATAAACGAAACTCATTGATAATTTTTTTTTCGTCGATAACACACTTAGACAACTTTTTCATTTTTACACTTTACTTTCCCTTCCCCTTTTTTCTTTTCTTCGTTTTCGCTCGATGCCTTTTCTTTTTCTTGTTATACTTTTCTTTCCTTTGCCTTTGATGGGTTCTTATCAAGTATGTATGCTCGATGACTTGAAACCGGTCTTATGTCTTAGAAGTATCCCAGCGAAAGGGCATTGTATTTTTGATTTTCAGCCTTCTTACAACGTCGGTCACACATACTTACAAATATATAATTGATGTGGTAGAAGCTATTCAACTACCAAAGTCATTTCCTCTGGAAAATAAGTAAAAGTAGCAGTGTGAAAGCACGTAATTGCGCGGAAAGGACACAAATATAATTTGCTGCTGTTTTCCTTTGTGTACTTGATCCAAAAATATTACGCATGGTATTCCCTGCCAACAGCATTCACCCACTTTCTCACCACCTTTGACAATTTCCGTCTGCAGCCATCAGCACCTAGTGAGTCCGATATGCTTGAATAACTTCTACACAATACATACGTCATGCTCGTATGTATGTGTATGAAAGTACGAACTTAAATTTTCTCTTTTCTATATTCTCCCATTGTTCCATTTCATACAAGGCATACACCTACTAAAGTACATACGTTCATACTTTGCAACATAAAATTCTACTCGACTTAATGCGGTAAGGTTTGCCTGAGATTTAATGACGTATGAAGTGGGTTCATTTTTGAGGTTAAGATAATTTAAGGATTTTGAAAGCAGCATGCCAAAGGGGTGTACATGGGCCAGTGGCGTACTCATGAGCTTTATAGAGCTTCAGAAAATTATTTGGCGTTCACCTATGTGTCGTGTGAGTGCAACGACAGAGATTAGGGCTGATTACATTCACGACGGCGTTGTAGCCGCCACATCTGTCATATTATTTTTACACATGTGCTAATGAGTGTCGTTATTTTCGGCGCGACAGAGCAGCACTACAATCAATCACAAAAGCCATTGTAGCCAGATTAAGCCTATTTCTATTTTTGGGAAGCGAAAGTGAGTGCCGTCCTTTTTATTTTGTCAATTAAAACTAAAATAGAAGTAAATAACAGATAATAAAAGCTAATAATAGATACGCTTTCAAAGTAATCAAGAAGCCAATGCTTGGCTATGATTGTCGTCAATCTTTGCTTTATTGTGATTGTGATCTGTAGACGCCGTGTTGAATGTAATCAGCTCTATTCAGTAAAGCTGTGCTGCACCCGAGAGCATCGTACCAAGAAAAGGACCAGCGGACCAAACGGAATTGGATCGGACCAAATTTAGTCCAAATGGACCCATAGTGGCAACCGTGATTGTGCACCACTGTTATACACGAGCATAGTTGCCTACGCTGAAGTTGCCGAGGCAAAGGAGCATAATTTCAAGTCTACCACTATTCTTGCTTTTTTAGCCGAAATTTATATAATATGCGCGTAAGATAATATTTACTCTTTGTGAGCAAAAGAGTCAACCCTAAGTACTTGTCATATAAACGCAAACACTTTTCTTAATGTATGTAAATAACATATACATACGTAAACATCGCATATGTCACTTGTTAGTGTGTGATCTTCTTTAAACTAAATGGCTTCATAAAAATACTTTTTTCCTCCTAACTCTTTCGGTCGTCATTGACGGAGGAATTTTAGGTTTGTCAAGTTCATCCTATCAACTAAATCAGTTACTTCCATTGGAGGAGTTGTATTGATTAAATGAGTGATGTGTAGTTGTGAGTATTTATAGGAAACGTTAAATATGATTTTGATTTTGAAGGAGTGAAGCTCTCATAACAGCGATACCATTGTTCAACCCTACGAAATATAGAGTCGGGTAGAAACCGCATTTGAGAATTGCGTCTCGTCAGACCGTAAGGAATGATGGAGCATGCTCAGCTGGAAATCTTCGATAATTCAGAAAGCGAACCAATTTGTCACTATCACTATCACCGACCAAGAATTAGGCGACCTTATTTACGACGTATGTCGCAAGTTTCGACAATATTATTATTATGATTATTATTATTATTATTATTCTTGATTGAGTCTATGATAACAAAATCTTACAGACTAGAAATATAAAGATATTTAGGTAAATAAATTAAATCTTAGAAACTAGATATGTTAATAAAGAAATTAATTAATGATTAAATATACCAGATTTGCTATAAATAAAAGGAAGTAATCCTAGAGGCGAACAAACTTCTTGGCATTGCAAAGTCAAGAGCTAGCTTCATGTAGATATTGTGACAAATATGAGTGACACTAAGTAATACTCACATCCCTAGTCTGATTCTAAGTAAATAAAGTCACAACAACAATAAAGCAAACAGTCACTTGTATCTACATAAACGATTCAATCAATATGTCTACACATATGTACGTATACGCAGCTGAGAAGCAACGCACAAACACATGCATATATCTTATCTGAGATGCTCCTAAAGGTATGCAATTATAATTGTGGAAGTGTCGCTCACTCATACAAGCGCATGGGGTATGAGAGAAGCTATAAAAATTATACATCTGTAGTTGTAGCTGAGAAATTTATGACTAACTAGTAAGTTCTGGAAATAGAAAAGCCTAGAAATATGCAACGAGGAAATCAGACAGTATAAAAAGGCGACAACATTAGAGGCGAGAAATCAGTTTCATTTAAGCTATCAAGCAGTTTGGTTTAATTAAGCAAGCTATTGTGAAGTACTTTAATAACAAGGCAATTATAAAGGGATTTCCTTATATAGGGATCTTTATAATCTTTCGCATATTGCTTTAGAATTGCTAAATTGGAGTAAGCTTTCGGAATTATAAATTTCACGTGATTAACAAAGGTGAACCCAAAGTCAAAAAGAACCCTAAGGTCAGAGAACACTTCGACTGTGGACAGCTGATTATTTAGAATCGAGTAACTTGAATTGATTCTATTTTGAGTTTTCGACCGGGTCATATGAGAACATTTATTGATATTGAACGCCAGTTTATTTCTAACATTCCACTCAGTAAGATCGTGGAGGTCAATTTGTAGCCGACAAACGTCGGACAAGCAAGTAACTCTGCTAAAGAGCTCCAAGTCGTCAGCATAGAGTAAAATTGAGCACGATCACAATACTTAATATCAATTATAAACACAACAAATAAGGGTCAAGGATACTGCCTTGAAGTACTCCGGAGGTGGTCACACAAGAGTATGATTTTGTGGTACTGATTTCTACAAACGATAATCTGTTGGATATCCATGTTTATAGCATTATGCTACAGATTATATAGCAGCTAAAAATATTGGGTATAACGCTTGATATGGATAACGATTTGAAAAGCATTCTATGTCCAGTGTATACCAAGGAAGGGGATCCTGCACACTGCGCAAACTGTCACGGAATCAACCTTCTTAATATGCCATATAAATTCATATCAAGCGTATTGCGCGAAATATTGAAGCTCACTCTGAAACGGCTTCCATTTGAACACAGAACATCAGACTACTTCGCACCTCCCCTGGTGTTTTAAAATGCGTTTTCCTCGCAAGGCAACTAGTAATTTAACAGAGTTTGTAAAGAGGATATAATCCACGTTTATATCTCAAAAATGGAAACGATGTCTGAGCGGAAGTTTTCACAGAGCATCTGCAGGTTGTACTTTTCAAGCACAGCTGTAAGACTACCTAGAAAATAGCTGTACGGCTACCAAGCAAACTAAGTAATACTCGTTTGTTATTCTGTACAAGACATATGTCATTATAAGGCTTAATTTAAGATAATCGGCCTATTAGATCAGCTGTTTTGCTCTAAGAACATCAGACGTTTTAATTTTATATATATATAGGATAAAGATAAGGCATCAGACCTTTGGCTGGTTTGTGTGCTTGACCTGAGAAAAGTATCGAAATGATGCCAATATGATATGGGTAGATTTATGGAGCAAAAATTTGGTTTGAGAAGAACAACAATTCTCTCATATGTACGGGATTAACTTAGACCAGTCTTTGGACCGTATAGGTAGCCGTAAACTGTGTTCAGCGGGAGAACGGCCTTATTGCCCAATTTCTTTGGGAAACCTCTACACTTTGAACTTGTTTACAGAATAATCAGTTTCAGAGTTTCAATATTACGATACGTTTGCACCAGGTATGTGACTCACATGAAGTACCTGGTTGTGACTATTGGAGAGAGGATGAATTTCATACTACAATTGGATTGTATCAGAAAGAAAATTTTGTGTATTTCGCGATGAGTCGCGTTGTGAGGAACGACTGGTGCCAAAGTCGATGTGCTGTTCGTGCAGTATATCTTGGTCTCTTAGCGGGTTGTGCTACATATGGGGCCGCTATATGGCATAGAAGTACTGCTCATGGTCTTAGGCGTATCCTTAATATACAAAGGTGTATGTTGTTCGCATGTCTGCCTATAAGACGCACTGTGTCGGAAGATTAATGGGCGAAATCGCTCTTGACCTAGTGGTGATATAAAGATCTTTCACCTTCCCCTTGAAAAAGGGATTGAGCATGCCGTAGCTGCAGGATGATTGGATAGCCGGCATTGATGTGAATAGGGTTTTTTTAATTAACGCAAAGGATGCAAGTAGAAAGGGTAGGGTTGCGTTCGAGTACATCAGGGACGTTTCGTTTGTGGCAGAAATTCTGACTTCAGATTAAATCTGAGTCTGGGTTTTCTGCTAACAGTTCATAGTTCTATTAACGCATTTTTGCACAAGAGCATTTTGAGTGAAACGGGTGGATGTGTATGTAGGGCAATGTGTGAGGATTGGTTGCATATTTTGTGTGGTTTTCCGGAGTACTCGGATATAAGGGACTCAAATAGTTGGGGTTTTATATCAAAGGCTTATGGTTATGATGTAAGGAGAACTCTCTCAAATAGTCGACTTAATAGTTTAATAGCTATGCTTTTGATGTTTTTAGATGGAACATGATAACTGGTGGTCAGTGAGTTAAGGGTGTTTGTGGGTTCTTAAGCCAATCTAATTTTTCTTTTTATTTTCAGTTTTATTTTTATTTTTTTCTAGGCGTCCGGTCCAGAGTAGGTGGACACTCACCCGTGGGTAGCTTTGGCTACGAAAGTCTGACCAAAAACGTTATGATTGGTATCACGGGAAGCAGATAGCCCGAAGAGCTAGCTACGTTTCTGCTCATTTAAGAGCAGTACCTTCGGGAGCATCGTTGCCATACAAATGCAGAAGGATTGATTGGAATAGGTTTTAGATGAGCCTTCAACTACACTAATGTGAGAGTGTGTCCACATACATAACAAGGCATAACACAACACGACTTCACAAAACATGACGTAACAGAAAAAAATTCATATCATTACGTAACATTACATAACATGAGAAGGCATAAGATTAGATTACATAGCATAACATTACACAACATAACATAACATACAATACCATAATATAAAATAAAATAACAAAACATAACATAACCTAGAATAACGTATAATATCATAATGTTTCATGAGACAGAATAACATAACCTAACATTAACATAACGTAACACAACAAAAGCTTATTTAACATAACAATATATAACAAAATAAAACTTTTTATTTACATAAAACATAACATAACATAAGGTAAAATATTAAAATACGAAAGACACAAAAAAATTATCAATAACTAAATTATACATAATATAACGTGACACAGCATAGTACACCCCCCAGCAGGTTAGGGGGCTTAGAATGTACCCGCGGGAGGCATGCCTGTCATAAGAGCCGACTAAAATACCAAATTGATTCAAAGGAATTGTGTAGCGCAACATTCTCAAGGGGTTTATAGCAATATATAGCTTCTCCAATCCAATTGTCAACATCATCTACTCGTGGCGAATCCTGTTTAATTAACAGCCGATGCTCTGGCGACCCCGAACTCCTGATGGGCCTAGGGGTGGGAGGGGGTATGGCATAGAAAGTTTTATTTTTCCATAGCAAATCGTTTTCAATATGGTCGGGCTAGTACCTTTATGGTGCTTGTAACCGGAAAGTACCGGATCTGGATCCGGAAAAGGACCACCAACATCGATAACACTCCGCAAGGCCTTCGGTGAGCGTCCTTATCGCTACAACAACAACAGCACAGTACATCATAAACAAATCTAAAAAGCTCTAAAAGTTACAAATAAACTAGCACTTACCAATTGTTTTTGCAAGCTCGCCGCATCGCCCATCAGCGGTCCCACACTTAGCGATGATTGTTCTGTATCCTTACGTATAACCCATTCGGTGAGTTCACGCAGTGATAACAACAATGCATTCCAGTGCTCCGAATTTGACTCCAACCGATTTCTACAATATAATAATAAATAGATTTTGAGTGAGAAAAAAGAACGTATATAAAATTTTAGAAGCAGAAAAGGCGGCGTATTTAGCGTGAACCATAAAACAACTAATAAAATAATAATTTGCGTAAAATGATTCGATTAATTTTGGACGCTTGCCAACGCAATGGATTGAGTGGCAACCAATGTAAAAAAAACATTTATTACTTTTTTATGTCTTGAATAGAAAAAAAATGGCTGAATTGTATGCAAATTGTAGCAAGGCAATAAAATGTAATTTGCGTCAATAAAATACGAGCTTAATGTATATACAAGAAATGGGAAGGAATTCAAAAATTTAGCTATTTGTAGCTTTTGTCCTTGAATATTTTATTACGTTCGCTAATAATTTGATTTTTACATATATCATTTATCAAAAAGCTGATGAAATTCATCACCAAATTTAATATAAATAACTGTTATATTTATCTTCCATTGCACACACGAATACCCTTCAGGAAATTACACTGTAGCGATTCTTAGAAAACTTTCGATAATTCTGCAATTCTGTTATCGTTCGAATAACTGAACTGTCTAATAAATAAACGCTAATGTTCTGTATATAACTAAAATGCTCTTTAGTAACATCACTACTGTTGTTCTGGAACTTCATAATTTAAAGAATTCACGTGCTTCACTTGTAGCGTGTGAAAATCAAACTGATTAACCATCGCTTGGACTGCACCGCTTTCATACTCTCAGCCGCCTGGTTCACCTATTTTTCCCAGGTTGTACACTTTTCGCGAACAGCCTTCTCGATTAGTTGCTTATTTATTCCTCTCATACTTCTTCGCCTCATATACACTGTTACCTTCTATGTATATGTGTGTACATGCCTGAGTAATATGCGCTCTTTATTTTCTGTGTACATGTGTACGTGGCTGTTTTCTATCTCATATACTTGCTTTGCTGTAGTTATTGCTCAGCATCTACTTCATCTGTTCAAGCTGTCAAGAGACTCTAATTTTACCAGTACAAGTCCATCAGATTTCTTTTGCAAATGGTTTCCACTGCCACATTTAACCTACAAATATTATTGGGAAAGGCACAAAGAAAAACTTTCAGCAAGATAATATCTATCTCTCTTTTCTTCTTTCCTGGACTGGTGCTTAAAGCGCGCAAAATATCAATTCTTCGCAGTAGCTGACATTATTTGAAGATAACAAGTAAAGGTGTCTAAGTTCGGGTGTAACCGAACATTATATACTCAGCATGCACTTCAATTGTACATTTCATTTCAGATAAATTACTTTTCTACATAACACGTGGCACCGGCCGTTTAAAAGAAAAATGTCTCCCCATTTTCTCTTACAATAAAACTTGATAAGTGAAATATCATTGATGCAAAACTATTTTTTGCTAAGTTATAGCTTATTATGCTAGTCTACAACCCTTTTAAATTTGTTTTATATCTAAGTTGCCGTGGTCTTTAACCGATCCCGTCCATTTTTACTAGAAATATTTTCTGCCATAAGGAAAATATGTGTACATAATTCCATTACGATATGTAAATTTTTCTTCGAGTTATGGCTCCCGAAACATAGAAAATTGCTTAGTCATAGAAGGGGCGGTGCCACGCCCTTTTTTAAATTTGAAGTTTTTCCTATTTACTGTTATAAATCCACTTGGGGAATGAAATTCCATTGATATAAAGCTTTTTTTTGCAAAGATATAGCTTATTTTATTCGTCCACGACCCTTTTAAAAATCTTTTATATAAAAGTGGGCGTGGTTCTTAACTGATTTCGTAAATTTTTCTTCAAAGCATTCCTTATAGTAAAGGCAACCTCTCTGCCGAATTTTGTTGCGATAGGTTTAACGATTTATGATTAATAATATTTGTAAAATTGATTTTATCAGAAGTGGGCGGGACCACGCCCATTTAAAATTTTTTTTTCAAATTTTTATCAAGAGTCGCAATATCAGTCCACCCTTCAAATTTCAACATTCTAGGTGTATTATTTACTAAATGATCAGGTTTTTTGCGTTTTCCAAAATGTTATATATATAAAAAGTGGGCGTGGTTATCTTCCGATTTCGCTCATTTTCAATACCATTCTATTCTGGGTCCAGATAAGCTCGTGTATTTACTCAAGTTATCGTGTTAACGGGCAGACGGACGGACATGGCTCAATCAAATTTTTTTTCGATACTGATGATTTTGATATATGGAAGTCTATATCTATCTCGATTCCTTTATACCTGTACAATCAACCGTTATCCAATCAAAGTTAATATACTCTGTGTGCAAAGCACGCTGAGTATAAAAAGAAGAAAGCAACACATGCTCTTATTTCCACCAACATATTTGATAATTCACAAATTGTCATCAATATTCCCTAACGGGAGTCCGAGGAAACTTGCTGTTTCAACAGAGATGGACCAGAGAG